>NC_047510.2:5640316-5940316 GCF_902827115.2 Pseudochaenichthys georgianus
GGCATTACACCTCACTTTGATTTTTCAAGAAGCCTTAAACCTGCTTCCACTTCCAGTGATGATAGTTCAGCACAGCCTGAGAGGGTTTTGGGTAGTTATTCACCCTTTCATGCTGATGGGGATTTATCTGAGACTCTGAAGCCAGCTGCTGCACCAAGTGCAGGAGGTTATAGGGGCTCTCATGGTAGGCAAGTAGATGGTTACAGTCCTGAGGGAAGTGTTTCTAGTTACGGGCCAAGCCAACCAATAATTCGTAAGCCAAACCAACTACCTCAAGCTAACCCTAGTGCAAATGGTGTCCTTCCAAGCAAAGCTGCCCCGTGGGCTTTCCCTTTGCCCCCTAATCCAAACTATTTTCAGTCTGGTATTGCTTCAAGTTCTGCAATTGTGATGCACTCTGGTCCCTACTCCAAGCCCCAGAAGCCCAAAAACCTTCCAAAGCCCCAGCAGGCCGGCTACAAGCCTAAGCCCCACCAGCCCAAACCTCAGCAGGCCGCCAACCCTTCACATCCCCTGCAGTCTTGGTACCATCCCAAACCCCAGCAGGCCAAGCCCTACCAGCCTTCAAATCCTCAGCAGGCCAAGCCCTACCAGCCTTCAAATCCTCAGCAGGCCAAGCCCTACCAGCCAGCCTACCCTTTGAATCCCCAGCGGGCTACCAACCCATCAAGTCCCCTGCAGTCTAGGTACCAGCCAAAACCCCAGCAGCGTTCCTACCCTTCACATCCCCAACAGGCCAAACCTCAGCAGGCCGAACCCCTGCAAGGGGTGCTCCAAAGTAAAGCTGGCATGTGGCACTTTCCTTCCGAAGGAAGTGTTTCTTCTGGCTCTAATGTGCAGGCCAAGCCCTACCAGCCAGCATACCCTTTGAATCCCCAGCGGGCTACCGACCCTTCAAGTCCCGTGCAGTCTAGGTACCGGCCAAAACCTCAGCAGAGTTCCTACCCTTCAAATCCCCAACAGGCCAAACCTCATCAGGCCGAACCCCTGCAAGGGGTGCTCCAAAGTAAAGCTGGCATGTGGCACTTTCCTTCCGAAGGAAGTGTTTCTTCTGGCTCTAATGTGCAGGCCAAGCCCTACCAGCCAGAAAACCCTTTGAATCCCCAGCGGGCTACCAACCCTTCAAGTCCCCTGCAGTCTCGGTACCAGCCCAAACCCCAGATCCTGCCTACCCTTCGAATCCCCTGCAGTCTAGGTACCGGCCAAACCCCAGCAGCCTTCCTACCCTTCAAATCCCTTGCAGTCTAGGTACCAGCCCAAACCCCAGCTTCCTGCCTACCCTTCGAATCCCCAGCAGGCCAAGCCCTACCAGCCCGCCCACCCTTCAAACCCTCAGCAGGCCAAACCCCTGCAATGGGTGTTCCAAACTAAAGCTGGCATGTGGGACATTCCTTCCCAAGGAAGTGTTGCTTCTGGCTCTAATGTGCAGCCCACTGACTCAAACTCGCACTTGAATGTTGACCCAAGAAGTTTGAGAGAAATTCCAATGCCATTCCCGTACCAGCCCAGGTGGCCGCAGCAACTGGTGCCAGTGTAGAACAGACATCATTGACCTTCCTAACTGTAAGTTGGTTTAACTTAAAGATTGCTACAATGAAGTAAGGAAATGCTTTACAAATGTTCTAAATTGTATTTTCTGTTCTCAGGTTCCTGAACTTGCCTGGAAGAAGTCTGAACTGGCATCAACTTTGAATTTAATAAAATACTTGGAACACACTCTGTTTGGATGTTATTTGAAACTTGACTTGTGTGCTGCAGACAGTGATGCACCCTTACTTCCTGAACATGTCCACAACCACTTGCTTGTTTCCTTTGAAGAATATGTCAGCATAAATGAGCCCAGTCCACCCAGCCATATCAACACTCATATTGCTCGAGGCACGGGCCGAGGAGGTGGAGTTGCAGCAATCTTTGACTCAAGTTTACTTATCAATACTAAACCGAAATTAAATTATACCTCCTTTGAAAGCCTCGTTTTTAGTCTTACGCATCCGACCTGGAAAACTTTGCAGCACATTTTATTTGTTACAGTGTATCGTGCACCAGGTCCTTATTCAGAATTCTTATCAGAATTCTCTGAGTTTTATCAACTTTGGTTCTTAAAACAGACAAAGTAATTATCGTAGGTGACTTTAATATTCATGTTGACGATGATAAAAATAGCCTTACTGTTGCATTTAACTCTATATTAGATTCTATTGGTTTCTGTCAGAGTGTAAATAAACCAACCCACTGCTATAATCACACTCTCGACCTTGTTCTGACTTATGGTATTGAAATTGAGCAACTATTAGTCGAACCGCATAATCCTGCTTTATCCGACCATTTCTTAGTAACTTTTGAAGTACTATTACGAGACTACAAAGCATTAGTCAAAAGCTCTTGCAGCAGAAACCTATCTGTTAGTGCTATAGCCACATTTAAGGAAGAGATTCCACCAATACTTAACTCGATAGCATGTCTGCATGTAGGGGAGGAAACTTATACAAAATGTACACCACCTGATGGAGATTTGAGTGGACAACTAGTCCGCATTTTCAAATCTCCGCGCGTCCCTAAACAAGCTGATATCTTACAGGAAGGAGTCCAGAGCATACAATTAACCGTTAAACAATAATCCACTTTAATGGTAATATACAATGCAATACAATCAATACATTACCATACAAAACCATATCCTATCATATGTATAATGTCAGAAGTGGGCCCACTCCTGGCCCCTGCCCACAGGCCGCCACGACGTTCCAGCCCGAGCGGCGCGAGAAGAGAGAGGCAGAACAGAAAGCTGGATAGGCTTTCATACCAATGATACAGGAAGGGGTGGAGTTTAAGGACAACTGGTCGTCTTTTCCAGTCATCTCAAACAAACACCTCTGACCCTCACTGTCTCCTATTTCTGCAGCCTCCACACATACACACATCCCCCCATCACATTCCAGAGACCACAGTGGGGTCTTGCTCCAGCTCCCCCACAGCAATAAAACCCTTAACAGTCCTTTGTCTACCGCCTTTTCAGTCCTCACATTTATGAAAGGATGAAACAGATAAATCAATATAAAACACAAACACAGGTATTGTTTGAACAGTATTCACTTAACTGCTACTATTTGATAATTAACAGAGGAACTCAAAGGACCTCCTTTAATATCTGGAAATTGCAACAAGACTTTCTGCCATTTTCAAATGTAACACACTTCTTAAATATCAGATGCTGCACACCCCAAATTGATCATGTTGTTGATAGTGCTATAGATGCGCTGCGAATAAAATTAGACTCTGTTGCTCCTTTGAAAAAGAAGAAAATAAAACAACATAGATTAGCTCCATGGCATAAACCCGCAAAATAAAGCAAAAGTCTAGACAACTTGAAAGGATATGGCGTTCCACTAAACTTGAAGAATCTCGTTTAATTTGACATATTACTCTCAATGAATATAAGAAAGCACTGCGTAAAGCGAGAGCAGCCTACTACTCTTCATTAATAGATGAGAATAAGAATAATGCAAGATTTCTTTTCAGCACTGTAGCCAGGCTGACAGAGAGCCACAGCTCGATTGAGCCTTCTATTCCCATAGCACTCAGTAGTAATGATTTATGTGCTTTTTTAACGATACAATTGTTACTCTTAGAAACAAAATTAATGACCTCTTGCCTTTGACCAGTATAGTGTTATCAACAGCTCCCGGAAACGTAAGTTCTAATATTACACTAGATAGTCAACTAGAATGCTTTTCAGCCATAAACCTTGAACAATTACATTCAATGATTCTCTCTTCTTAACCATCAACGTGCATGTTAGACCCAATTCCAACTAAGCTGTTGAAGGAAGTTTTTCCATTAATTAGCACTCCTTTATTAAATATTATGAATATGTCTTTATTATCAGGCTATGTTCCACAATCATTCAAAGTAGCAGTGATAAAACCGCTTCTTAAAAAGCACAACCTCGATCCAGAGGTTTTAGCCAACTATAGACCTATTTCTAATCTTCCGTTCCTCTCAAAAATTCTTGAGAAAGCGGTCGCAAAACAGTTGTGTGATTACTTAAAAAACAATGATTTATTTCAGTCTGGCTTTAGAACACATCATAGCACAGAGACAGCTCTGGTTAAAGTCACAAATGACATTCTAATAGTCTCAGACAAGGGACTTGTCTCTATTCTTGTTTTGCTCGATCTCAGTGTTGCATTTGATACTATCGACCATGATATCCTATTGCAAAGACTAGAGCACTTAGTTGGCATACAGGGAACTGCTTTAGGCTGGTTTAGGTCCTATCTATCTGAACGCTCTCAGTTTGTACGTGTTAACGATGAATCTTCCACGCAAACCAAAGTTAGCCATGGAGTGCCACAGGGCTCAGTGCTCGGACCTATTTTGTTCACATTATATATGCTTCCGTTAGGCAATATTATAAGGAATCATTCTGTAAACTTTAATTGTTATGCGGATGATACTCAACTATATTTATCAATCAAGCCTGATGAAATTAATCATCTAAATAAAATTCAAGACTGCCTTAAGGACTTAAAAACGTGGATGACCTTACATTTTTGATGTTAAACACGACCAAAACTGAAGTTATTGTACTTAGCCCAAAGAATCTACGAAACAAATTATCTAAAGATATACTAACTATGGATGGCATTAATTTGGCCTCCAGTGAGACTGGAAGGAATCTTGGTGTTATATTTGATCAGGATTTATCCTTTAACGCCCACATAAAATCAATTTCAAGGACCGCCTACTTCCATCTACGTAACATTGCAAAAATCAGGCATATCTTGCCTCAAAACGATGCAGAGAAACTAGTCCATGCATTTGTTACTTCTAGGCTGGATTATTGTAACTCTTTATTATCAGGGAGTACCAAGAAGTCAGTCAAGTCGCTTCAGCTGATTCAAAATGCTGCGGCTCGTGTACTAACCAGAGTTAGGAAAAGGGACCACATTACTCCTGTACTGGCTGCCTTACACTGGCTCCCTATAGAACACAGGATATCATTTAAAATGATTCTTCTCGCCTACAAAGCCCTTAATGGGCAGGCGCCATCTTACCTTAAATAACTCATTATACCCTACTGTCCTACTAGGGCATTGCATTCCAAGAATGCAGGGTTGTTGGTTGTTCCTAGAATCTCTAAAAGTACAATGGGAGCCAGAGCCTTTTCTTATCAAGCTCCACATTTGTGGAATCAGCTTCCAGTTTGTGTTCGGGCGGCAAACACCCTATCCGTTTTTAAGAGTGCGCTTAAGACCTTCCTTTTTGATAAAGCTTATAGTTAGGGCTGATTAGATTCAGCCCCTAGTTTTGCTGATATAGGCTTAGTTTGTCGGGGGACATCCTACTTCTTCCTTCTCTCTGTCTATACCTGTGTACTCTCATGTTCCGATTAATCCAGCTTCCCCAAATGTCTTTCTTTTTGGTGTCTATATACGCCGGGATCCGGAGTCATGGATGATCCTGCGGTCCTGTGTCCTGAATCGCGAGCCCTGGATCGCGAGTCGTGGCTGTGGTCCTGGATCATCGGTCCTGGATGGATATCCTCGTGGATTCATCTTCCTATTATACACACATGCATTTCCAAACATTTGGACTACCTATGTTGCAAATGTATTATCTTTTCAATTTACACACAGCATCTATTGCACATCTGTCCATCCTGGGAGAGGGATCCCTCCTCTGTTGCTCTCCCTGAGGTTTCTCCCATTTTTCCTTTTAAACTGGGTTTTCTTCGGAAGTGTTTCCTTGTACGATGTGAGGGTCTAAGGACAGAGGGTGTCGTATTGTCATACTGATATTCTGTACACACTGTGAAGACCACTGAGACAAATGTAACATTTGTGATATTGGGCTATATAAATAAACATTGATTGATTGATTGATTGATTGATTGATTGATTGATTGATTGATTGATTGATTGATTGATTGATTGATTGATTGATGTGTATAGGTCCTGTTAGGCATGTGTGTAACTGTTAATCAAAAACAGAAACACTGAGAGAATTAAAAAGTATGCCTCCTTCTATAGAGTAAGACGGGTGAGCTGGAGGGCCCTGAGGTGGATGGATTTGTCAAAGATATGATGGAGCTGGTGAAGGTGCCCTTACATTCCCTTATATACAGAGCTGATACACAATGTTATTGATCAGATATCAGTCAGTGTCATTCATCAGGAGTCTTCTGACCTCTCTGTAACTCTTCCACCCCCCGACCCTCTCCTCCAGCCCAGCATCAGTGGCACAGACCTGGACAAGTTCAGGAAAGCTCTGATGGGTCACTGCGACATCAACGGAGACGGAAAGATCCAGAAGAACGAGCTGGCTCTCGGCCTCAAACTCAGCTAACAGACCCCTAGAACGTTCACACATTGTTCTTTCTTTCCTCTATCCTTCTTTCCATCTTCCTTCTCTCTATGTACAGTTCTAAATTATTTCATTTTTCAATTTAAATGTGTATCTTTTACTATACTCTTTTACTCCAGTCTAAATCATTACTTCTACCTCCCTATTTTAGCAGTATCGCCTCAATTAGTGGCTCTCAGTTGGTGTTTTAAGAATGATGTATCTACATCTTTATGCTCATATATATAATATGTTATATATTGCTATAATATTTATATTAAAATATCTAGCAATTTAAATAATGGTAAACGTGGAGCCTTGAGTTGGGACTTACAAATAGTTTATTTTCTTTGTAATGTAAAAAATAATGAAACATTGTTTGAATTACATTTTTTGTGAAACGAGTATCATGAATGATGGCTAATAAAATAGCTTGTGTCTTTGTCAGCTGTGTCTCTCTTTACTGAAACCATAAGTGTGCTACAAAAAGTGCTTTCAGTCACTGCAGGTGACTTTTATAGGGCCCTATAATCAATGGCTGCTTGGAGGAAAGAACATTTACAGTAATTGAGTCTAATTATAAGCAGTGATATAAAATGTGGTTTTCAATAAGCCAAAACACTTCCAAAATCATTTTCAAATCACAAGAACATTTGTTTTTAAGTAATCAAACAGTGGTAAAAGGTCCCATAAGATCTCAACTTCAGTGGAAGAGAACAATATCTTATTTGCAGTGGAACATATATATAAATTAAATCTTAAACATATGTTAATATGTATACATATATATGTGTTTGATTTTAATACAGCTTGTCATTTCATAGTGTTTTAAGATCAAAAGCTTACACTTTTTAGGTCTTAGTTTCTGGGTCTTACTAAAACCTCTGTGGTATTGAAGGAGGACAATTCAATCAAGACCTCAATAAACAAAAACAAAACTACGATCAAACTATTATCGCCTGTCAGGGGAATTTTGCCTAGCGGCCAGGTAAAGGTTATCATTTGGTTAAAGTGACTTTTGAATCAGATCTGCTGACAGAATGAAATGTTGAAATGTGTCAAATTAGCTAAAGTGTGGACACCTGCCCAGGTTGCCAGAGGGCGGAGTTCCCAAGCTGATTCCAATGACTTCATCAGTGCGATGATTGGTCAGCTCATGCACCGACACTTTAAAAGGACCACTGTCTTTGCAGCAGTCATGAATCTGAAATAATAGATTATTTTTGTATTTGCTGCACACGGCTTACATACTGTTTGGTTTCAGTTTTACAACAAAAATGTATTTTGGATTGTGTGTGAGGTAAGATATTCTTATTTTGGCAGATTTCTTATATTTATTCTACTTAACTGTTTTTGGTTGGCTCATGTTTAATTCCTCTTTTCTTAGAGTTCTTGTGATGTCACTCTTGATTTTTGGGCAGCAAGCAAAGGGTAAGGATTTATGGTTCACAAGCTGCAATTGAAATGTATAATTTTCCTCTAAGGCTGTCTTTTAAAAAATGTGTTCTCCTTTTAGCACTCAGCTACAGAAGTGGAGGCTCCAGTGGCATTACACCTCACTTTGATTTTTCAAGAAGCCTTAAACCTGCTTCCACTTCCAGTGATGATAGTTCAGCACAGCCTGAGAGGGTTTTGGGTAGTTATTCACCCTTTCATGCTGATGGGGATTTATCTGAGACTCTGAAGCCAGCTGCTGCACCAAGTGCAGGAGGTTATAGGGGCTCTCATGGTAGGCAAGTAGATGGTTACAGTCCTGAGGGAAGTGTTTCTAGTTACGGGCCAAGCCAACCAATAATTCGTAAGCCAAACCAACTACCTCAAGCTAACCCTAGTGCAAATGGTGTCCTTCCAAGCAAAGCTGCCCCGTGGGCTTTCCCTTTGCCCCCTAATCCAAACTCTTTTCAGTCTGGTATTGCTTCAAGTTCTGCAATTGTGATGCACTCTGGTCCCTACTCCAAGCCCCAGAAGCCCAAAAACCTTCCAAAGCCCCAGCAGGCCGGCTACAAGCCCAAACCTCAGCAGGCCGCCAACCCGTCAAATCCCCTGCAGTCTTGGTACCATCCCAAACCCCAGCAGACCAAGCCCAACCAGCCCTCCTACCCTTCAAATCCTCAGCAGGCCAAGCCCTACCAGCCTTCAAATCCTCAGCAGGCCAAGCCCTACCCGCCTTCAAATCCTCAGCAGGCCAAGCCCTACCAGCCAGCCTACCCTTTGAATCCCCAGCGGGCTACCAACCCTTCAAGTCCCCTGCAGTCTAGGTACCAGCCAAAACCCCAGCAGCGTTCCTACCCTTCACATCCCCAACAGGCCAAACCTCAGCAGGCCGAACCCCTGCAAGGGGTACTCCAAAGTAAAGCTGGCATGTGGCACTTTACTTCCGAAGGAAGTGTTTCTTCTGGCTCTAATGTGCAGGCCAAGCCCTACCAGCCAGCAAACCCTTTGAATCCCCAGCGGGCTACCAACCCTTCAAGTCCCCTGCAGTCTCGGTACCAGCCCAAACCCCAGCATCCTGCCTACCCTTCGAATCCTCAGCAGGCCAAGCCCTACCAGCCTGCCTACCCTTCAAATCCCCTGCAGTCTAGGTACCGGCCAAAACCCCAGCAGCCTTCCTACCCTTCAAATCCCTTGCAGTCTAGGTACCAGCCCAAACCCCAGCTTCCTGCCTACCCTTCAAATCCTCAGCAGGCCAAGCCCTACCGGCCTTCCTACCCTTCGAATCCCCAGCAGGCCAAGCCCGACCAGCCCGCCTACCCTTCAAACCCTCAGCAGGCCAAACCCCTGCAATGGGTGTTCCAAACTAAAGCTGGCATGTGGGACATTCCTTCCCAAGGAAGTGTTGCTTCTGGCTCTAATGTGCAGCCCACTGACTCAAACTCGCACTTGAATGTTGACCCAAGAAGTTTGAGAGAAATTCCAATGCCATTCCCGTACCAGCCCAGGTGGCCGCAGCAACTGGTGCCAGTGTAGAACAGACATCATTGACCTTCCTAACTGTAAGTTGGTTTAACTTAAAGATTGCTACAATGAAGTAAGGGAAATGCTTTACAAATGTTCTAAATTGTATTTTCTGTTCTCAGGTTCCTGAACTTGCCTGGAAGAAGTCTGAACTGGAATCAACTTTGAATTTAATAAAATACTTGGAACACACTCTCTTTGGATGTTATTTGAAACTTGACTTGTGTGCTGCAGACAGTGATGCACCCTTACTTCCTGAACATGTCCACAACCACTTGCTTGTTTCCTTTGAACTTCAGGGGTTTGTTTTCCTGGCTAGGTACAATAACATTGTGAACAGCAGCTCACAGTAATGTGTATGCAAATATCTGTATTGACCAGCAAGTTTAAAAGACTCGACAAAGAATGTTCTTCACTTAACATTTGAAAGTTTGATGACTTAAAGGCTATGAGAACTTTGAAGGATGAGTAGCCAATATTATTTCAAAGTGTCAGACTCCTAATGAGGTTTATCGGACTACACATGACAAACTTGTATCACTTAAAACAACATCTTCAGAAACATTGCAGTTTTTGCTTTATTCCATGCTGCTGAATTGATGTCATATAATGCATATGTTTGTATTTCGGGCCTAATGTGTATAGGTCCTGTTAGGCATGTGTGTAACTGTTAATCAAAAACAGACACTGAGAGAATTAAAAAGTATGCCTCCTTCTATAGAGTAAGACGGGTGAGCTGGAGGGCCCTGAGGTGGATGGATTTGTCAAAGATATGATGGAGCTGGTGAAGGTGCCCTTACATTCCCTTATATACAGAGCTGATACACAATGTTATTGATCAGATATCAGTCAGTGTCATTCATCAGGAGTCTTCTGACCTCTCTGTAACTCTTCCACCCCCCGACCCTCTCCTCCAGCCCAGCATCAGTGGCACAGACCTGGACAAGTTCAGGAAAGCTCTGATGGGTCACTGCGACATCAACGGAGACGGAAAGATCCAGAAGAACGAGCTGGCTCTCGGCCTCAAACTCAGCTAACAGACCCCTACAACGTTCACACATTTTTCTTTCTGTCCTCTATCCTTCTTTCCATCTTCCTTCTCTCTATGTACAGTTCTAAATTATTTCATTTTTCAATTTAAATGTGTATCTTTTACTATACTCTTTTACTCCAGTCTAAATCATTACTTCTACCTCCCTATTTTAGCAGTATCGCCTCAATTAGTGGCTCTCAGTTGGTGTTTTAAGAATGATGTATCTACATGTTTTATGCTCATATATCAACCCAGTCTCATAGCATTTCGTGTTCACCAACACGATTTTTAATCTATTGATTCGTGTTCACCAACACGATTTTCCCCTTTTTTTTGTGTTGCACAGCACGATTTTAAAAGCAATGTATTTCTACTGGTAATGTGTTTCGTGCCTGCAGGCTGCAGCACGTCTTTTTCTCCGGTCGGGTCGTGGAAGACCGGAAGCTGTGTGGTTCATAAAAACATGTTCTTACTCAATATCAAGCCACAGTTATTGCTTTTATTTTAAATCGTATAATTTCGGACTTCTGTTGCCGTCTGTGAGGAAAATAAATGTGGCTCAGAGCCTCAGGATACTGAAATCTGTATTTTTTAAATCTTTTTTTCCTTCTAATTTGTTAATCTTTTCAAAATAACACACTGTTATTTACTCACCAATAACACACAATTATCCTTGCTTTTATTTATTGGTTTAATTCCATAATCTCGGGCTTTTTTGGCGTCCGTCAGGAACTGAATTTCAAAATAAATATAACCGGAAACAGACGTAGGCATTTTGAGCGATTACCCAAGATCCTCAGCTATGGTTTTAAGCTCGCTGATTAGATGTGTTAGCCGCAATGCATGCTGGGATTTGGTGTTTATATTATATGAAATCCGGAAAACATTTTAAAAGAATAAAATAATACTTAATTCCGAGTGCTCTTGCTTTTCTCTTTGAAAGTCATCACATAACGGCATTGTAATACACGGTTCGGCTGCATTACATATTACAGATCTGCCGTAGTTCTTTATTTATAGAGCCCTGATGAGAAGACCTTTGGAAAAACTGGAAGAAATGCCGCCGAAACTGAATAGTTGACGTGGATCATAAATATATCAACAATTAAACAACATCTTCAATTTCTCTTCACACAATACGTCTCCTTGCAGTATCAACACTAATTCGGCTGACTTTTACATTTGATCTAATTCATAGATAGGTTATATTTACACCATAACGGTGCACAGCTGATATAAAAGGACTGTAGTTTTTAAAGATATTACTGATTTTCTTTGAATGTAAGAATGTAAATACTGAGTCTGAAATAGTATAGCAATATGCTGTAAAATTATGTGAAAGCATGCATAAAACTATACATCTTCAGATGTTGTATATACACACTAATAATACAAAGCTATTATGGCTGTGTCTACCTTGTGTGCACCTCCTAGTGGTTAAAGCACGTTATTGAATTATTGTTTTTATGTGTTATATTTGATTAAAAAAATATTAAGAGTACATACTTTCATAGGGGGATCGTATAAATATAGAAATATAGAATATAAAAAATCAAGAAGATACTATAAGTGATCTCTACAATAAAACAGTTTAGTGCAGGATGTACAAAGATATTAATAGGAGGAGGTGCAAAACAGAAAAACGGATTAACCTTTATTTAAACATTAAATAACAGATTAAGGTCTTCTTTTAAATAAGAAAAAAACTTTGGGGGTATCTATCTACAGATACATATTAAGCCTGACAAAGTACTTAACGTCTAATATATTGCTTTCCTGCAATGTTAACTATGTTGAAGCACTTATTTTAACTGATATTATACATATGAATTATACTCTTATGTATGTAGATAGAATAAGAAACGTGCAGAATATGACAGTTTAATGGTGGAGGTACACACATATTTATAGATGTCTTGTAATGCACTGTTGAGGAACCTGTGACCCAAGTTTTTCATTCATTGCATTAACTACACCGTAGTTGTGTATAATATGTCAATAAACCTTTGAAAATCTTGAAAGGGATGTGCAAAATAGCCATAATATACAGTCTTTAATTAACTATTAGTAGAGAATAACGAGTAATGAATATACTTTATTACTCGTTTCCATTCATGTCAATTGCAGATACATGTTTAGTCTTCTCAAGCACCAACTATCAAATATCTCTCCTGATTGTTGGCACTTGACAATCACCTTACCTGAATTTTACTCAGGTGTAACTAAAGTCTGATTTAAGGGTTGTTTATATTTCACATAATTAATCAGAATCTGCAAAGTAACTCAAATAAATGCAGTGGAGTAAAAATACCAGGTTAACCTCTGAATTGTAGTGGAGTAGAATTACAAAGTAGCAATGAGCTGTCATGTGGGTATATATTAATGCTATATATTAATGCTGAGCATTATGGACACAAGCGATTTTCACCCATTTATTAATTATATGTTTTACATTTGATAACACCAATGTGTTTAATACTGGCAACTTCTAATTGTGGGAAAAACGAAAACGTTCAGTAGAGACGTCCCATAGAACATTTTGCGAAACACAATAGCCAGCATGTGTAGTTCTGGGGGGGTGTTCGATTCCAGTTTGGGATAGTCTGGCGTGGTTTCGTTCCATTTCACACAGCTGTGTGACGCTCTGCGTAACCTTACGGGAACTGTAGTCCTAAACGATAGCTGGGGATTATGGGTAGTGTAGTGTCTTCGGCCATCCTAAACTCAGAAATGTTGACAATCGCAATGATGCTCGAAATGTCCCTTATAGGCCTACGCTGTTTCCGGTTATTTTTATTTTGAAATTCAGTTCCTGACGGACACCAAAAAAGCCCGAGATTATGGAATTAAACCAATAAATAAAAGCAAGGATAATTGTGTGTTATTGGTGAGTAAATAACAGTGTGTTATTTTGAAAAGAATAACAAATTAGAAGGAAAAAAATATTTAAAAATACAGATTTCAGTATCCTGAGGCTCTGAGCCTCATTTATTTTCCTCACAGACGGCAACAAAAGTCCGAAATTATACGATTTAAAATAAAAGCAATACTTGTGGCTTGATATTGAGTTAGAACATGTTTTTATGAACCACACAGCTTCCGGTCTTCCACGACCAGACCGGAGAAAAAGACGTGCTGCAGGCACGAAACACATTACCAGTAGAAATACATTGCTTTTAAAATCGTGCTGTGCAACACGAAAATAAGGGGAAAATCATGTTGGTGAACACGAATCAATAGATTAAAAATCGTGTTGGTGAACACGAAATGCCGTGAGACTGGGTTGCATATATATAATATGTTATATATTGCTATAATATTTATATTAAAATATCTAGCAATTGAAATAATGGTAAATGTGGAGCCTTGAGTTGGGACATACAAATAGTTTATTTTCTTTGTAATGTAAAAAATAATGAAAACATTGTTTGAATTACATTTTTTGTGAAACGAGTATCATGAATGATGGCTAATAAAATAGTTTGTGTCTTTGTCAGCTGTGTCTCTCTTTACTGAAACCATAAGTGTGCTACAAAAAGTGCTTTCAGTCACTGCAGGTGACTTTTATAGGGCCCTATAATCAATGGCTGCTTGGAGGAAAGAACATTTACAGTAATTGAGTCTAATTATAAGCAGTGATATAAAATGTGGTTTTCAATAAGCCAAAACACTTCCAAAATCATTTTCAAATCACAAGAACATTTGTTTTTAAGTAATCAAACAGTGGTAAAAGGTCCCATAAGATCTCAACTTCAGTGGAAGAGAACAATATCTTATTTGCAGTGGAACATATATATAAATTAAATGTTAAACATATGTTAATATGTATACATATATATGTGTTTGATTTTAATACAGCTTGTCATTTCATAGTGTTTTAAGATCAAAAGCTTACACTTTTTAGGTCTTAGTTTCTGGGTCTTACTAAAACCTCTGTGGTATTGAAGGAGGACAATTCAATCAAGACCTCAATAAACAAAAACAAAACTACGATCAAACTATTATCGCCTGTCAGGGGAATTTTGCCTAGCGGCCAGGTAAAGGTTATCATTTGGTTAAAGTGACTTTTGAATCAGATCTGCTGACAGAATGAAATGTTGAAATGTGTCAAATTAGCTAAAGTGTGGACACCTGCCCAGGTTGCCAGAGCGCAGAGTTCCCAAGCTGATTCCAATGACTTCATCAGTGCGATGATTGGTCAGCTCATGCACCGACACTTCAAAAGGACCACTGTCTTTGCAGCAGTCATGAATCTGAAATAATAGATTATTTTTGTATTTGCTGCACACGGCTTACATACTGTTTGGTTTCAGTTTTACAACAAAAATGTATTTTGGATTGTGTGTGAGGTAAGATATTCTTATTTTGGCAGATTTCTTATATTTATTCTACTTAACTGTTTTTGGTTGGCTCATGTTTAATTCCTCTTTTCTTAGAGTTCTTGTGATGTCACTCTTGATTTTTGGGCAGCAAGCAAAGGGTAAGGATTTATGGTTCACAAGCTGCAATTGAAATGTATAATTTTCCTCTAAGGCTGTCTTTTAAAAAATGTGTTCTCCTTTTAGCACTCAGCTACAGAAGTGGAGGCTCCAGTGGCATTACACCTCACTTTGATTTTTCAAGAAGCCTTAAACCTGCTTCCACTTCCAGTGATGATAGTTCAGCACAGCCTGAGAGGGTTTTGGGTAGTTATTCACCCTTTCATGCTGATGGGGATTTATCTGAGACTCTGAAGCCAGCTGCTGCACCAAGTGCAGGAGGTTATAGGGGCTCTCATGGTAGGCAAGTAGATGGTTACAGTCCTGAGGGAAGTGTTTCTAGTTACGGGCCAAGCCAACCAATAATTCGTAAGCCAAACCAACTACCTCAAGCTAACCCTAGTGCAAATGGTGTCCTTCCAAGCAAAGCTGCCCCGTGGGCTTTCCCTTTGCCCCCTAATCCAAACTATTTTCAGTCTGGTATTGCTTCAAGTTCTGCAATTGTGATGCACTCTGGTCCCTACTCCAAGCCCCAGAAGCCCAAAAACCTTCCAAAGCCCCAGCAGGCCGGCTACAAGCCTAAGCCCCACCAGCCCAAACCTCAGCAGGCCGCCAACCCTTCACATCCCCTGCAGTCTTGGTACCATCCCAAACCCCAGCAGGCCAAGCCCTACCAGCCTTCAAATCCTCAGCAGGCCAAGCCCTACCAGCCTTCAAATCCTCAGCAGGCCAAGCCCTACCAGCCAGCCTACCCTTTGAATCCCCAGCGGGCTACCAACCCATCAAGTCCCCTGCAGTCTAGGTACCAGCCAAAACCCCAGCAGCGTTCCTACCCTTCACATCCCCAACAGGCCAAACCTCAGCAGGCCGAACCCCTGCAAGGGGTGCTCCAAAGTAAAGCTGGCATGTGGCACTTTCCTTCCGAAGGAAGTGTTTCTTCTGGCTCTAATGTGCAGGCCAAGCCCTACCAGCCAGAAAACCCTTTGAATCCCCAGCGGGCTACCAACCCTTCAAGTCCCCTGCAGTCTCGGTACCAGCCCAAACCCCAGCATCCTGCCTACCCTTCGAATCCCCTGCAGTCTAGGTACCGGCCAAAACCCCAGCAGCCTTCCTACCCTTCAAATCCCTTGCAGTCTAGGTACCAGCCCAAACCCCAGCTTCCTGCCTACCCTTCGAATCCCCAGCAGGCCAAGCCCTACCAGCCCGCCCACCCTTCAAACCCTCAGCAGGCCAAACCCCTGCAATGGGTGTTCCAAACTAAAGCTGGCATGTGGGACATTCCTTCCCAAGGAAGTGTTGCTTCTGGCTCTAATGTGCAGCCCACTGACTCAAACTCGCACTTGAATGTTGACCCAAGAAGTTTGAGAGAAATTCCAATGCCATTCCCGTACCAGCCCAGGTGGCCGCAGCAACTGGTGCCAGTGTAGAACAGACATCATTGACCTTCCTAACTGTAAGTTGGTTTAACTTAAAGATTGCTACAATGAAGTAAGGGAAATGCTTTACAAATGTTCTAAATTGTATTTTCTGTTCTCAGGTTCCTGAACTTGCCTGGAAGAAGTCTGAACTGGCATCAACTTTGAATTTAATAAAATACTTGGAACACACTCTGTTTGGATGTTATTTGAAACTTGACTTGTGTGCTGCAGACAGTGATGCACCCTTACTTCCTGAACATGTCCACAACCACTTGCTTGTTTCCTTTGAAGAATATGTCAGCATAAATGAGCCCAGTCCACCCAGCCATATCAACACTCATATTGCTCGAGGCACGGGCCGAGGAGGTGGAGTTGCAGCAATCTTTGACTCAAGTTTACTTATCAATACTAAACCGAAATTAAATTATACCTCCTTTGAAAGCCTCGTTTTTAGTCTTACGCATCCGACCTGGAAAACTTTGCAGCAAATTTTATTTGTTACAGTGTATCGTGCACCAGGTCCTTATTCAGAATTCTTATCAGAATTCTCTGAGTTTTTATCAACTTTGGTTCTTAAAACAGACAAAGTAATTATCGTAGGTGACTTTAATATTCATGTTGACGATGATAAAAATAGCCTTACTGTTGCATTTAACTCTATATTAGATTCTATTGGTTTCTGTCAGAGTGTAAATAAACCAACCCACTGCTATAATCACACTCTCGACCTTGTTCTGACTTATGGTATTGAAATTGAGCAACTATTAGTCGAACCGCATAATCCTGCTTTATCCGACCATTTCTTAGTAACTTTTGAAGTACTATTACGAGACTACAAAGCATTAGTCAAAAGCTCTTGCAGCAGAAACCTATCTGTTAGTGCTATAGCCACATTTAAGGAAGAGATTCCACCAATACTTAACTCGATAGCATGTCTGCATGTAGGGGAGGAAACTTATACAAAATGTACACCACCTGATGGAGATTTGAGTGGACAACTAGTCCGCATTTTCAAATCTCCGCGCGTCCCTAAACAAGCTGATATCTTACAGGAAGGAGTCCAGAGCATACAATTAACCGTTAAACAATAATCCACTTTAATGGTAATATACAATGCAATACAATCAATACATTACCATACAAAACCATATCCTATCATATGTATAATGTCAGAAGTGGGCCCACTCCTGGCCCCTGCCCACAGGCCGCCACGACGTTCCAGCCCGAGCGGCGCGAGAAGAGAGAGGCAGAACAGAAAGCTGGATAGGCTTTCATACCAATGATACAGGAAGGGGTGGAGTTTAAGGACAACTGGTCGTCTTTTCCAGTCATCTCAAACAAACACCTCTGACCCTCACTGTCTCCTATTTCTGCAGCCTCCACACATACACACATCCCCCCATCACATTCCAGAGACCACAGTGGGGTCTTGCTCCAGCTCCCCCACAGCAATAAAACCCTTAACAGTCCTTTGTCTACCGCCTTTTCAGTCCTCACATTTATGAAAGGATGAAACAGATAAATCAATATAAAACACAAACACAGGTATTGTTTGAACAGTATTCACTTAACTGCTACTATTTGATAATTAACAGAGGAACTCAAAGGACCTCCTTTAATATCTGGAAATTGCAACAAGACTTTCTGCCATTTTCAAATGTAACACACTTCTTAAATATCAGATGCTGCACACCCCAAATTGATCATGTTGTTGATAGTGCTATAGATGCGCTGCGAATAAAATTAGACTCTGTTGCTCCTTTGAAAAAGAAGAAAATAAAACAACATAGATTAGCTCCATGGCATAAACCCGCAAAATAAAGCAAAAGTCTAGACAACTTGAAAGGATATGGCGTTCCACTAAACTTGAAGAATCTCGTTTAATTTGACATATTACTCTCAATGAATATAAGAAAGCACTGCGTAAAGCGAGAGCAGCCTACTACTCTTCATTAATAGATGAGAATAAGAATAATGCAAGATTTCTTTTCAGCACTGTAGCCAGGCTGACAGAGAGCCACAGCTCGATTGAGCCTTCTATTCCCATAGCACTCAGTAGTAATGATTTTATGTGCTTTTTTAACGATACAATTGTTACTCTTAGAAACAAAATTAATGACCTCTTGCCTTTGACCAGTATAGTGTTATCAACAGCTCCCGGAAACGTAAGTTCTAATATTACACTAGATAGTCAACTAGAATGCTTTTCAGCCATAAACCTTGAACAATTACATTCAATGATTCTCTCTTCTTAACCATCAACGTGCATGTTAGACCCAATTCCAACTAAGCTGTTGAAGGAAGTTTTTCCATTAATTAGCACTCCTTTATTAAATATTATGAATATGTCTTTATTATCAGGCTATGTTCCACAATCATTCAAAGTAGCAGTGATAAAACCGCTTCTTAAAAAGCACAACCTCGATCCAGAGGTTTTAGCCAACTATAGACCTATTTCTAATCTTCCGTTCCTCTCAAAAATTCTTGAGAAAGCGGTCGCAAAACAGTTGTGTGATTACTTAAAAAACAATGATTTATTTCAGTCTGGCTTTAGAACACATCATAGCACAGAGACAGCTCTGGTTAAAGTCACAAATGACATTCTAATAGTCTCAGACAAGGGACTTGTCTCTATTCTTGTTTTGCTCGATCTCAGTGTTGCATTTGATACTATCGACCATGATATCCTATTGCAAAGACTAGAGCACTTAGTTGGCATACAGGGAACTGCTTTAGGCTGGTTTAGGTCCTATCTATCTGAACGCTCTCAGTTTGTACGTGTTAACGATGAATCTTCCACGCAAACCAAAGTTAGCCATGGAGTGCCACAGGGCTCAGTGCTCGGACCTATTTTGTTCACATTATATATGCTTCCGTTAGGCAATATTATAAGGAATCATTCTGTAAACTTTAATTGTTATGCGGATGATACTCAACTATATTTATCAATCAAGCCTGATGAAATTAATCATCTAAATAAAATTCAAGACTGCCTTAAGGACTTAAAAACGTGGATGACCTTACATTTTTTGATGTTAAACACGACCAAAACTGAAGTTATTGTACTTAGCCCAAAGAATCTACGAAACAAATTATCTAAAGATATACTAACTATGGATGGCATTAATTTGGCCTCCAGTGAGACTGGAAGGAATCTTGGTGTTATATTTGATCAGGATTTATCCTTTAACGCCCACATAAAATCAATTTCAAGGACCGCCTACTTCCATCTACGTAACATTGCAAAAATCAGGCATATCTTGCCTCAAAACGATGCAGAGAAACTAGTCCATGCATTTGTTACTTCTAGGCTGGATTATTGTAACTCTTTATTATCAGGGAGTACCAAGAAGTCAGTCAAGTCGCTTCAGCTGATTCAAAATGCTGCGGCTCGTGTACTAACCAGAGTTAGGAAAAGGGACCACATTACTCCTGTACTGGCTGCCTTACACTGGCTCCCTATAGAACACAGGATATCATTTAAAATGATTCTTCTCGCCTACAAAGCCCTTAATGGGCAGGCGCCATCTTACCTTAAATAACTCATTATACCCTACTGTCCTACTATGGCATTGCATTCCAAGAATGCAGGGTTGTTGGTTGTTCCGAGAATCTCTAAAAGTACAATGGGAGCCAGAGCCTTTTCTTATCAAGCTCCACATTTGTGGAATCAGCTTCCAGTTTGTGTTCGGGCGGCAAACACCCTATCCGTTTTTAAGAGTGCGCTTAAGACCTTCCTTTTTGATAAAGCTTATAGTTAGGGCTGATTAGATTCAGCCCCTAGTTTTGCTGATATAGGCTTAGTTTGTCGGGGGACATCCTACTTCTTCCTTCTCTCTGTCTATACCTGTGTACTCTCATGTTCCGATTAATCCAGCTTCCCCAAATGTCTTTCTTTTTGGTGTCTATATACGCCGGGATCCGGAGTCATGGATGATCCTGCGGTCCTGTGTCCTGAATCGCGAGCCCTGGATCGCGAGTCGTGGCTGTGGTCCTGGATCATCGGTCCTGGATGGATATCCTCGTGGATTCATCTTCCTATTATACACACATGCATTTCCAAACATTTGGACTACCTATGTTGCAAATGTATTATCTTTTCAATTTACACACAGCATCTATTGCACATCTGTCCATCCTGGGAGAGGGATCCCTCCTCTGTTGCTCTCCCTGAGGTTTCTCCCATTTTTCCTTTTAAACTGGGTTTTCTTCGGAAGTGTTTCCTTGTACGATGTGAGGGTCTAAGGACAGAGGGTGTCGTATTGTCATACTGATATTCTGTACACACTGTGAAGACCACTGAGACAAATGTAACATTTGTGATATTGGGCTATATAAATAAACATTGATTGATTGATTGATTGATTGATTGATTGATTGATTGATTGATTGATTGATTGATTGATTGATTGATTGATTGATGTGTATAGGTCCTGTTAGGCATGTGTGTAACTGTTAATCAAAAACAGAAACACTGAGAGAATTAAAAAGTATGCCTCCTTCTATAGAGTAAGACGGGTGAGCTGGAGGGCCCTGAGGTGGATGGATTTGTCAAAGATATGATGGAGCTGGTGAAGGTGCCCTTACATTCCCTTATATACAGAGCTGATACACAATGTTATTGATCAGATATCAGTCAGTGTCATTCATCAGGAGTCTTCTGACCTCTCTGTAACTCTTCCACCCCCCGACCCTCTCCTCCAGCCCAGCATCAGTGGCACAGACCTGGACAAGTTCAGGAAAGCTCTGATGGGTCACTGCGACATCAACGGAGACGGAAAGATCCAGAAGAACGAGCTGGCTCTCGGCCTCAAACTCAGCTAACAGACCCCTACAACGTTCACACATTTTTCTTTCTGTCCTCTATCCTTCTTTCCATCTTCCTTCTCTCTATGTACAGTTCTAAATTATTTCATTTTTCAATTTAAATGTGTATCTTTTACTATACTCTTTTACTCCAGTCTAAATCATTACTTCTACCTCCCTATTTTAGCAGTATCGCCTCAATTAGTGGCTCTCAGTTGGTGTTTTAAGAATGATGTATCTACATGTTTTATGCTCATATATCAACCCAGTCTCATAGCATTTCGTGTTCACCAACACGATTTTTAATCTATTGATTCGTGTTCACCAACACGATTTTCCCCTTTTTTTTGTGTTGCACAGCACGATTTTAAAAGCAATGTATTTCTACTGGTAATGTGTTTCGTGCCTGCAGGCTGCAGCACGTCTTTTTCTCCGGTCGGGTCGTGGAAGACCGGAAGCTGTGTGGTTCATAAAAACATGTTCTTACTCAATATCAAGCCACAGTTATTGCTTTTATTTTAAATCGTATAATTTCGGACTTCTGTTGCCGTCTGTGAGGAAAATAAATGTGGCTCAGAGCCTCAGGATACTGAAATCTGTATTTTTTAAATCTTTTTTTCGTTATATATATTGTTGACGTGGATCATAAATATATCAACAATTAAACAACATCTTCAATTTCTCTTCACACAATACGTCTCCTTGCAGTATCAACACTAATTCGGCTGACTTTTACATTTGATCTAATTCATAGATAGGTTATATTTACACCATAACGGTGCACAGCTGATATAAAAGGACTGTAGTTTTTAAAGATATTACTGATTTTCTTTGAATGTAAGAATGTAAATACTGAGTCTGAAATAGTATAGCAATATGCTGTAAAATTATGTGAAAGCATGCATAAAACTATACATCTTCAGATGTTGTATATACACACTAATAATACAAAGCTATTATGGCTGTGTCTACCTTGTGTGCACCTCCTAGTGGTTAAAGCACGTTATTGAATTATTGTTTTTATGTGTTATATTTGATTAAAAAAATATTAAGAGTACATACTTTCATAGGGGGAACGTATAAATATAGAAATATAGAATATAAAAAATCAAGAAGATACTATAAGTGATCTCTACAATAAAACAGTTTAGTGCAGGATGTACAAAGATATTAATAGGAGGAGGTGCAAAACAGAAAAACGGATTAACCTTTATTTAAACATTAAATAACAGATTAAGGTCTTCTTTTAAATAAGAAAAAAACTTTGGGGGTATCTATCTACAGATACATATTAAGCCTGACAAAGTACTTAACGTCTAATATATTGCTTTCCTGCAATGTTAACTATGTTGAAGCACTTATTTTAACTGATATTATACATATGAATTATACTCTTATGTATGTAGATAGAATAAGAAACGTGCAGAATATGACAGTTTAATGGTGGAGGTACACACATATTTATAGATGTCTTGTAATGCACTGTTGAGGAACCTGTGACCCAAGTTTTTCATTCATTGCATTAACTACACCGTAGTTGTGTATAATATGTCAATAAACCTTTGAAAATCTTGAAAGGGATGTGCAAAATAGCCATAATATACAGTCTTTAATTAACTATTAGTAGAGAATAACGAGTAATGAATATACTTTATTACTCGTTTCCATTCCTGTCAATTGCAGATACATGTTTAGTCTTCTCAAGCACCAACTATCAAATATCTCTCCTGATTGTTGGCACTTGTTTTACCTGAATTTTACTCAGGTGTAACTAAAGTCTGATTTAAGGGTTGTTTATATTTCACATAATTAATCAGAATCTGCAAAGTAACTCAAATAAATGCAGTGGAGTAAAAATACCAGGTTAACCTCTGAATTGTAGTGGAGTAGAATTACAAAGTAGCAATGAGCTGTCATGTGGGTATATATTAATGCTATATATTAATGCTGAGCATTATGGACACAAGCGATTTTCACCCATTTATTAATTATATGTTTTACATTTGATAACACCAATGTGTTTAATACTGGCAACTTCTAATTGTGGGAAAAACGAAAACGTTCAGTAGAGACGTCCCATAGAACATTTTGCGAAACACAATAGCCAGCATGTGTAGTTCTGGGGGGGTGTTCGATTCCAGTTTGGGATAGTCTGGCGTGGTTTCGTTCCATTTCACACAGCTGTGTGACGCTCTGCGTAACCTTACGGGAACTGTAGTGTCCTAAACGATAGCTGGGGATTATGGGTAGTGTAGTGTCTTCGGCCATCCTAAACTCAGAAATGTTGACAATCGCAATGATGCTCGAAATGTCCCTTATAGGCCTACGCTGTTTCCGGTTATTTTTATTTTGAAATTCAGTTCCTGACGGACACCAAAAAAGCCCGAGATTATGGAATTAAACCAATAAATAAAAGCAAGGATAATTGTGTGTTATTGGTGAGTAAATAACAGTGTGTTATTTTGAAAAGAATAACAAATTAGAAGGAAAAAAATATTTAAAAATACAGATTTCAGTATCCCGAGGCTCTGAGCCTCATTTATTTTCCTCACAGACGGCAACAAAAGTCCGAAATTATACGATTTAAAATAAAAGCAATACTTGTGGCTTGATATTGAGTTAGAACATGTTTTTATGAACCACACAGCTTCCGGTCTTCCACGACCAGACCGGAGAAAAAGACGTGCTGCAGGCACGAAACACATTACCAGTAGAAATACATTGCTTTTAAAATCGTGCTGTGCAACACGAAAATAAGGGGAAAATCATGTTGGTGAACACGAATCAATAGATTAAAAATCGTGTTGGTGAACACGAAATGCCGTGAGACTGGGTTGCATATATATAATGTTATATATTGCTATAATATTTATATTAAAATATCTAGCAATTTAAATGATGGTAAACGTGGAGCCGTGAGTTGGGACTTACAAATAGTTTATTTTCTTTGTAATGTAAAAAATAATGAAACATTGTTTGAATTACATTTTTTGTGAAACGAGTATCATGAATGATGGCTAATAAAATAGTTTGTGTCTTTGTCAGCTGTGTCTCTCTTTACTGAAACCATAAGTGTGCTACAAAAAGTGCTTTCAGTCACTGCAGGTGACTTTTATAGGGCCCTATAATCAATGGCTGCTTGGAGGAAAGAACATTTACAGTAATTGAGTCTAATTATAAGCAGTGATATAAAATGTGGTTTTCAATAAGCCAAAACACTTCCAAAATCATTTTCAAATCACAAGAACATTTGTTTTTAAGTAATCAAACAGTGGTAAAAGGTCCCATAAGATCTCAACTTCAGTGGAAGAGAACAATATCTTATTTGCAGTGGAACATATATATAAATTAAATGTTAAACATATGTTAATATGTATACATATATATGTGTTTGATTTTAATACAGCTTGTCATTTCATAGTGTTTTAAGATCAAAAGCTTACACTTTTTAGGTCTTAGTTTCTGGGTCTTACTAAAACCTCTGTGGTATTGAAGGAGGACAATTCAATCAAAACCTCAATAAACAAAAACAAAACTACGATCAAACTATTATCGCCTGTCAGGGGAATTTTGCCTAGCGGCCAGGTAAAGGTTATCATTTGGTTAAAGTGACTTTTGAATCAGATCTGCTGACAGAATGAAATGTTGAAATGTGTCAAATTAGCTAAAGTGTGGACACCTGCCCAGGTTGCCAGAGTGCAGAGTTCCCAAGCTGATTCCAATGACTTCATCAGTGCGATGATTGGTCAGCTCATGCACCGACACTTTAAAAGGACCACTGTCTTTGCAGCAGTCATGAATCTGAAATAATAGATTATTTTTGTATTTGCTGGACACGGCTTACATACTGTTTGGTTTCAGTTTTACAACAAAAATGTATTTTGGATTGTGTGTGAGGTAAGATATTCTTATTTTGGCAGATTTCTTATATTTATTCTACTTAACTGTTTTTGGTTGGCTCATGTTTAATTCCTCTTTTCTTAGAGTTCTTGTGATGTCACTCTTGATTTTGGGCAGCAAGCAAAGGGTAAGGATTTATGGTTCACAAGCTGCAATTGAAATGTATAATTTTCCTCTAAGGCTGTCTTTTAAAAAATGTGTTCTCCTTTTAGCACTCAGCTACAGAAGTGGAGGCTCCAGTGGCATTACACCTCACTTTGATTTTTCAAGAAGCCTTAAACCTGCTTCCACTTCCAGTGATGATAGTTCAGCACAGCCTGAGAGGGTTTTGGGTAGTTATTCACCCTTTCATGCTGATGGGGATTTATCTGAGACTCTGAAGCCAGCTGCTGCACCAAGTGCAGGAGGTTATAGGGGTTCTCATGGTAGGCAAGTAGATGGTTACAGTCCTGAGGGAAGTGTTTCTAGTTACGGGCCAAGCCAACCAATAATTCGTAAGCCAAACCAACTACCTCAAGCTAACCCTAGTGCAAATGGTGTCCTTCCAAGCAAAGCTGCCCCGTGGGCTTTCCCTTTGCCCCCTAATCCAAACTATTTTCAGTCTGGTATTGCTTCAAGTTCTGCAATTGTGATGCACTCTGGTCCCTACTCCAAGCCCCAGAAGCCCAAAAACCTTCCAAAGCCCCAGCAGGCCGGCTACAAGCCTAAGCCCCACCAGCCCAAACCTCAGCAGGCCGCCAACCCTTCACATCCCCTGCAGTCTTGGTACCATCCCAAACCCCAGCAGGCCAAGCCCTACCAGCCTTCAAATCCTCAGCAGGCCAAGCCCTACCAGCCAGCCTACCCTTTGAATCCCCAGCGGGCTACCAACCCATCAAGTCCCCTGCAGTCTAGGTACCAGCCAAAACCCCAGCAGCGTTCCTACCCTTCACATCCCCAACAGGCCAAACCTCAGCAGGCCGAACCCCTGCAAGGGGTGCTCCAAAGTAAAGCTGGCATGTGGCACTTTCCTTCCGAAGGAAGTGTTTCTTCTGGCTCTAATGTGCAGGCCAAGCCCTACCAGCCAGAAAACCCTTTGAATCCCCAGCGGGCTACCAACCCTTCAAGTCCCCTGCAGTCTCGGTACCAGCCCAAACCCCAGCATCCTGCCTACCCTTCGAATCCCCTGCAGTCTAGGTACCGGCCAAAACCCCAGCAGCCTTCCTACCCTTCAAATCCCTTGCAGTCTAGGTACCAGCCCAAACCCCAGCTTCCTGCCTACCCTTCGAATCCCCAGCAGGCCAAGCCCTACCAGCCCGCCCACCCTTCAAACCCTCAGCAGGCCAAACCCCTGCAATGGGTGTTCCAAACTAAAGCTGGCATGTGGGACATTCCTTCCCAAGGAAGTGTTGCTTCTGGCTCTAATGTGCAGCCCACTGACTCAAACTCGCACTTGAATGTTGACCCAAGAAGTTTGAGAGAAATTCCAATGCCATTCCCGTACCAGCCCAGGTGGCCGCAGCAACTGGTGCCAGTGTAGAACAGACATCATTGACCTTCCTAACTGTAAGTTGGTTTAACTTAAAGATTGCTACAATGAAGTAAGGGAAATGCTTTACAAATGTTCTAAATTGTATTTTCTGTTCTCAGGTTCCTGAACTTGCCTGGAAGAAGTCTGAACTGGCATCAACTTTGAATTTAATAAAATACTTGGAACACACTCTGTTTGGATGTTATTTGAAACTTGACTTGTGTGCTGCAGACAGTGATGCACCCTTACTTCCTGAACATGTCCACAACCACTTGCTTGTTTCCTTTGAAGAATATGTCAGCATAAATGAGCCCAGTCCACCCAGCCATATCAACACTCATATTGCTCGAGGCACGGGCCGAGGAGGTGGAGTTGCAGCAATCTTTGACTCAAGTTTACTTATCAATACTAAACCGAACTGGTGCCAGTGTAGAACAGACATCATTGACCTTCCTAACTGTAAGTTGGTTTAACTTAAAGATTGCTACAATGAAGTAAGGGAAATGCTTTACAAATGTTCTAAATTGTATTTTCTGTTCTCAGGTTCCTGAACTTGCCTGGAAGAAGTCTGAACTGGCATCAACTTTGAATTTAATAAAATACTTGGAACACACTCTGTTTGGATGTTATTTGAAACTTGACTTGTGTGCTGCAGACAGTGATGCACCCTTACTTCCTGAACATGTCCACAACCACTTGCTTGTTTCCTTTGAAGAATATGTCAGCATAAATGAGCCCAGTCCACCCAGCCATATCAACACTCATATTGCTCGAGGCACGGGCCGAGGAGGTGGAGTTGCAGCAATCTTTGACTCAAGTTTACTTATCAATACTAAACCGAAATTAAATTATACCTCCTTTGAAAGCCTCGTTTTTAGTCTTACGCATCCGACCTGGAAAACTTTGCAGCAAATTTTATTTGTTACAGTGTATCGTGCACCAGGTCCTTATTCAGAATTCTTATCAGAATTCTCTGAGTTTTTATCAACTTTGGTTCTTAAAACAGACAAAGTAATTATCGTAGGTGACTTTAATATTCATGTTGACGATGATAAAAATAGCCTTACTGTTGCATTTAACTCTATATTAGATTCTATTGGTTTCTGTCAGAGTGTAAATAAACCAACCCACTGCTATAATCACACTCTCGACCTTGTTCTGACTTATGGTATTGAAATTGAGCAACTATTAGTCGAACCGCATAATCCTGCTTTATCCGACCATTTCTTAGTAACTTTTGAAGTACTATTACGAGACTACAAAGCATTAGTCAAAAGCTCTTGCAGCAGAAACCTATCTGTTAGTGCTATAGCCACATTTAAGGAAGAGATTCCACCAATACTTAACTCGATAGCATGTCTGCATGTAGGGGAGGAAACTTATACAAAATGTACACCACCTGATGGAGATTTGAGTGGACAACTAGTCCGCATTTTCAAATCTCCGCGCGTCCCTAAACAAGCTGATATCTTACAGGAAGGAGTCCAGAGCATACAATTAACCGTTAAACAATAATCCACTTTAATGGTAATATACAATGCAATACAATCAATACATTACCATACAAAACCATATCCTATCATATGTATAATGTCAGAAGTGGGCCCACTCCTGGCCCCTGCCCACAGGCCGCCACGACGTTCCAGCCCGAGCGGCGCGAGAAGAGAGAGGCAGAACAGAAAGCTGGATAGGCTTTCATACCAATGATACAGGAAGGGGTGGAGTTTAAGGACAACTGGTCGTCTTTTCCAGTCATCTCAAACAAACACCTCTGACCCTCACTGTCTCCTATTTCTGCAGCCTCCACACATACACACATCCCCCCATCACATTCCAGAGACCACAGTGGGGTCTTGCTCCAGCTCCCCCACAGCAATAAAACCCTTAACAGTCCTTTGTCTACCGCCTTTTCAGTCCTCACATTTATGAAAGGATGAAACAGATAAATCAATATAAAACACAAACACAGGTATTGTTTGAACAGTATTCACTTAACTGCTACTATTTGATAATTAACAGAGGAACTCAAAGGACCTCCTTTAATATCTGGAAATTGCAACAAGACTTTCTGCCATTTTCAAATGTAACACACTTCTTAAATATCAGATGCTGCACACCCCAAATTGATCATGTTGTTGATAGTGCTATAGATGCGCTGCGAATAAAATTAGACTCTGTTGCTCCTTTGAAAAAGAAGAAAATAAAACAACATAGATTAGCTCCATGGCATAAACCCGCAAAATAAAGCAAAAGTCTAGACAACTTGAAAGGATATGGCGTTCCACTAAACTTGAAGAATCTCGTTTAATTTGACATATTACTCTCAATGAATATAAGAAAGCACTGCGTAAAGCGAGAGCAGCCTACTACTCTTCATTAATAGATGAGAATAAGAATAATGCAAGATTTCTTTTCAGCACTGTAGCCAGGCTGACAGAGAGCCACAGCTCGATTGAGCCTTCTATTCCCATAGCACTCAGTAGTAATGATTTATGTGCTTTTTTAACGATACAATTGTTACTCTTAGAAACAAAATTAATGACCTCTTGCCTTTGACCAGTATAGTGTTATCAACAGCTCCCGGAAACGTAAGTTCTAATATTACACTAGATAGTCAACTAGAATGCTTTTCAGCCATAAACCTTGAACAATTACATTCAATGATTCTCTCTTCTTAACCATCAACGTGCATGTTAGACCCAATTCCAACTAAGCTGTTGAAGGAAGTTTTTCCATTAATTAGCACTCCTTTATTAAATATTATGAATATGTCTTTATTATCAGGCTATGTTCCACAATCATTCAAAGTAGCAGTGATAAAACCGCTTCTTAAAAAGCACAACCTCGATCCAGAGGTTTTAGCCAACTATAGACCTATTTCTAATCTTCCGTTCCTCTCAAAAATTCTTGAGAAAGCGGTCGCAAAACAGTTGTGTGATTACTTAAAAAACAATGATTTATTTCAGTCTGGCTTTAGAACACATCATAGCACAGAGACAGCTCTGGTTAAAGTCACAAATGACATTCTAATAGTCTCAGACAAGGGACTTGTCTCTATTCTTGTTTTGCTCGATCTCAGTGTTGCATTTGATACTATCGACCATGATATCCTATTGCAAAGACTAGAGCACTTAGTTGGCATACAGGGAACTGCTTTAGGCTGGTTTAGGTCCTATCTATCTGAACGCTCTCAGTTTGTACGTGTTAACGATGAATCTTCCACGCAAACCAAAGTTAGCCATGGAGTGCCACAGGGCTCAGTGCTCGGACCTATTTTGTTCACATTATATATGCTTCCGTTAGGCAATATTATAAGGAATCATTCTGTAAACTTTAATTGTTATGCGGATGATACTCAACTATATTTATCAATCAAGCCTGATGAAATTAATCATCTAAATAAAATTCAAGACTGCCTTAAGGACTTAAAAACGTGGATGACCTTACACTTTTTATGTTAAACACGACCAAAACTGAAGTTATTGTACTTAGCCCAAAGAATCTACGAAACAAATTATCTAAAGATATACTAACTATGGATGGCATTAATTTGGCCTCCAGTGAGACTGGAAGGAATCTTGGTGTTATATTTGATCAGGATTTATCCTTTAACGCCCACATAAAATCAATTTCAAGGACCGCCTACTTCCATCTACGTAACATTGCAAAAATCAGGCATATCTTGCCTCAAAACGATGCAGAGAAACTAGTCCATGCATTTGTTACTTCTAGGCTGGATTATTGTAACTCTTTATTATCAGGGAGTACCAAGAAGTCAGTCAAGTCGCTTCAGCTGATTCAAAATGCTGCGGCTCGTGTACTAACCAGAGTTAGGAAAAGGGACCACATTACTCCTGTACTGGCTGCCTTACACTGGCTCCCTATAGAACACAGGATATCATTTAAAATGATTCTTCTCGCCTACAAAGCCCTTAATGGGCAGGCGCCATCTTACCTTAAATAACTCATTATACCCTACTGTCCTACTAGGGCATTGCATTCCAAGAATGCAGGGTTGTTGGTTGTTCCGAGAATCTCTAAAAGTACAATGGGAGCCAGAGCCTTTTCTTATCAAGCTCCACATTTGTGGAATCAGCTTCCAGTTTGTGTTCGGGCGGCAAACACCCTATCCGTTTTTAAGAGTGCGCTTAAGACCTTCCTTTTTGATAAAGCTTATAGTTAGGGCTGATTAGATTCAGCCCCTAGTTTTGCTGATATAGGCTTAGTTTGTCGGGGGACATCCTACTTCTTCCTTCTCTCTGTCTATACCTGTGTACTCTCATGTTCCGATTAATCCAGCTTCCCCAAATGTCTTTCTTTTTGGTGTCTATATACGCCGGGATCCGGAGTCATGGATGATCCTGCGGTCCTGTGTCCTGAATCGCGAGCCCTGGATCGCGAGTCGTGGCTGTGGTCCTGGATCATCGGTCCTGGATGGATATCCTCGTGGATTCATCTTCCTATTATACACACATGCATTTCCAAACATTTGGACTACCTATGTTGCAAATGTATTATCTTTTCAATTTACACACAGCATCTATTGCACATCTGTCCATCCTGGGAGAGGGATCCCTCCTCTGTTGCTCTCCCTGAGGTTTCTCCCATTTTTCCTTTTAAACTGGGTTTTCTTCGGAAGTGTTTCCTTGTACGATGTGAGGGTCTAAGGACAGAGGGTGTCGTATTGTCATACTGATATTCTGTACACACTGTGAAGACCACTGAGACAAATGTAACATTTGTGATATTGGGCTATATAAATAAACATTGATTGATTGATTGATTGATTGATTGATTGATTGATTGATTGATTGATTGATTGATTGATTGATTGATTGATTGATTGATGTGTATAGGTCCTGTTAGGCATGTGTGTAACTGTTAATCAAAAACAGAAACACTGAGAGAATTAAAAAGTATGCCTCCTTCTATAGAGTAAGACGGGTGAGCTGGAGGGCCCTGAGGTGGATGGATTTGTCAAAGATATGATGGAGCTGGTGAAGGTGCCCTTACATTCCCTTATATACAGAGCTGATACACAATGTTATTGATCAGATATCAATCAGTGTCATTCATCAGGAGTCTTCTGACCTCTCTGTAACTCTTCCACCCCCCGACCCTCTCCTCCAGCCCAGCATCAGTGGCACAGACCTGGACAAGTTCAGGAAAGCTCTGATGGGTCACTGCGACATCAACGGAGACGGAAAGATCCAGAAGAACGAGCTGGCTCTCGGCCTCAAACTCAGCTAACAGACCCCTAGAACGTTCACACATTGTTCTTTCTTTCCTCTATCCTTCTTTCCATCTTCCTTCTCTCTATGTACAGTTCTAAATTATTTCATTTTTCAATTTAAATGTGTATCTTTTACTATACTCTTTTACTCCAGTCTAAATCATTACTTCTACCTCCCTATTTTAGCAGTATCGCCTCAATTAGTGGCTCTCAGTTGGTGTTTTAAGAATGATGTATCTACATCTTTATGCTCATATATATAATATGTTATATATTGCTATAATATTTATATTAAAATATCTAGCAATTTAAATAATGGTAAACGTGGAGCCTTGAGTTGGGACTTACAAATAGTTTATTTTCTTTGTAATGTAAAAAATAATGAAACATTGTTTGAATTACATTTTTTGTGAAACGAGTATCATGAATGATGGCTAATAAAATAGCTTGTGTCTTTGTCAGCTGTGTCTCTCTTTACTGAAACCATAAGTGTGCTACAAAAAGTGCTTTCAGTCACTGCAGGTGACTTTTATAGGGCCCTATAATCAATGGCTGCTTGGAGGAAAGAACATTTACAGTAATTGAGTCTAATTATAAGCAGTGATATAAAATGTGGTTTTCAATAAGCCAAAACACTTCCAAAATCATTTTCAAATCACAAGAACATTTGTTTTTAAGTAATCAAACAGTGGTAAAAGGTCCCATAAGATCTCAACTTCAGTGGAAGAGAACAATATCTTATTTGCAGTGGAACATATATATAAATTAAATCTTAAACATATGTTAATATGTATACATATATATGTGTTTGATTTTAATACAGCTTGTCATTTCATAGTGTTTTAAGATCAAAAGCTTACACTTTTTAGGTCTTAGTTTCTGGGTCTTACTAAAACCTCTGTGGTATTGAAGGAGGACAATTCAATCAAGACCTCAATAAACAAAAACAAAACTACGATCAAACTATTATCGCCTGTCAGGGGAATTTTGCCTAGCGGCCAGGTAAAGGTTATCATTTGGTTAAAGTGACTTTTGAATCAGATCTGCTGACAGAATGAAATGTTGAAATGTGTCAAATTAGCTAAAGTGTGGACACCTGCCCAGGTTGCCAGAGGGCGGAGTTCCCAAGCTGATTCCAATGACTTCATCAGTGCGATGATTGGTCAGCTCATGCACCGACACTTTAAAAGGACCACTGTCTTTGCAGCAGTCATGAATCTGAAATAATAGATTATTTTTGTATTTGCTGCACACGGCTTACATACTGTTTGGTTTCAGTTTTACAACAAAAATGTATTTTGGATTGTGTGTGAGGTAAGATATTCTTATTTTGGCAGATTTCTTATATTTATTCTACTTAACTGTTTTTGGTTGGCTCATGTTTAATTCCTCTTTTCTTAGAGTTCTTGTGATGTCACTCTTGATTGTTGGGCAGCAAGCAAAGGGTAAGGATTTATGGTTCACAAGCTGCAATTGAAATGTATAATTTTCCTCTAAGGCTGTCTTTTAAAAAATGTGTTCTCCTTTTAGCACTCAGCTACAGAAGTGGAGGCTCCAGTGGCATTACACCTCACTTTGATTTTTCAAGAAGCCTTAAACCTGCTTCCACTTCCAGTGATGATAGTTCAGCACAGCCTGAGAGGGTTTTGGGTAGTTATTCACCCTTTCATGCTGATGGGGATTTATCTGAGACTCTGAAGCCAGCTGCTGCACCAAGTGCAGGAGGTTATAGGGGCTCTCATGGTAGGCAAGTAGATGGTTACAGTCCTGAGGGAAGTGTTTCTAGTTACGGGCCAAGCCAACCAATAATTCGTAAGTCAAACCAACTACCTCAAGCTAACCCTAGTGCAAATGGTGTCCTTCCAAGCAAAGCTGCCCCGTGGGCTTTCCCTTTGCCCCCTAATCCAAACTCTTTTCAGTCTGGTATTGCTTCAAGTTCTGCAATTGTGATGCACTCTGGTCCCTACTCCAAGCCCCAGAAGCCCAAAAACCTTCCAAAGCCCCAGCAGGCCGGCTACAAGCCCAAACCTCAGCAGGCCGCCAACCCGTCAAATCCCCTGCAGTCTTGGTACCATCCCAAACCCCAGCAGACCAAGCCCAACCAGCCCTCCTACCCTTCAAATCCTCAGCAGGCCAAGCCCTACCAGCCTTCAAATCCTCAGCAGGCCAAGCCCTACCCGCCTTCAAATCCTCAGCAGGCCAAGCCCTACCAGCCAGCCTACCCTTTGAATCCCCTGCGGGCTACCAACCCTTCAAGTCCCCTGCAGTCTAGGTACCAGCCAAAACCCCAGCAGCGTTCCTACCCTTCACATCCCCAACAGGCCAAACCTCAGCAGGCCGAACCCCTGCAAGGGGTACTCCAAAGTAAAGCTGGCATGTGGCACTTTACTTCCGAAGGAAGTGTTTCTTCTGGCTCTAATGTGCAGGCCAAGCCCTACCAGCCAGCATACCCTTTGAATCCCCAGCGGGCTACCGACCCTTCAAGTCCCCTGCAGTCTAGGTACCGGCCAAAACCTCAGCAGAGTTCCTACCCTTCAAATCCCCAACAGGCCAAACCTCATCAGGCCGAACCCCTGCAAGGGGTGCTCCAAAGTAAAGCTGGCATGTGGCACTTTCCTTCCGAAGGAAGTGTTTCTTCTGGCTCTAATGTGCAGGCCAAGCCCTACCAGCCAGCAAACCCTTTGAATCCCCAGCGGGCTACCAACCCTTCAAGTCCCCTGCAGTCTCGGTACCAGCCCAAACCCCAGCATCCTGCCTACCCTTCGAATCCTCAGCAGGCCAAGCCCTACCAGCCTGCCTACCCTTCAAATCCCCTGCAGTCTAGGTACCGGCCAAAACCCCAGCAGCCTTCCTACCCTTCAAATCCCTTGCAGTCTAGGTACCAGCCCAAACCCCAGCTTCCTGCCTACCCTTCAAATCCTCAGCAGGCCAAGCCCTACCGGCCTTCCTACCCTTCGAATCCCCAGCAGGCCAAGCCCTACCAGCCCGCCTACCCTTCAAACCCTCAGCAGGCCAAACCCCTGCAATGGGTGTTCCAAACTAAAGCTGGCATGTGGGACATTCCTTCCCAAGGAAGTGTTGCTTCTGGCTCTAATGTGCAGCCCACTGACTCAAACTCGCACTTGAATGTTGACCCAAGAAGTTTGAGAGAAATTCCAATGCCATTCCCGTACCAGCCCAGGTGGCCGCAGCAACTGGTGCCAGTGTAGAACAGACATCATTGACCTTCCTAACTGTAAGTTGGTTTAACTTAAAGATTGCTACAATGAAGTAAGGGAAATGCTTTACAAATGTTCTAAATTGTATTTTCTGTTCTCAGGTTCCTGAACTTGCCTGGAAGAAGTCTGAACTGGCATCAACTTTGAATTTAATAAAATACTTGGAACACACTCTCTTTGGATGTTATTTGAAACTTGACTTGTGTGCTGCAGACAGTGATGCACCCTTACTTCCTGAACATGTCCACAACCACTTGCTTGTTTCCTTTGAACTTCAGGGGTTTGTTTTCCTGGCTAGGTACAATAACATTGTGAACAGCAGCTCACAGTAATGTGTATGCAAATATCTGTATTGACCAGCAAGTTTAAAAGACTCGACAAAGAATGTTCTTCACTTAACATTTGAAAGTTTGATGACTTAAAGGCTATGAGAACTTTGAAGGATGAGTAGCCAATATTATTTCAAAGTGTCAGACTCCTAATGAGGTTTATCGGACTACACATGACAAACTTGTATCACTTAAAACAACATCTTCAGAAACATTGCAGTTTTTGCTTTATTCCATGCTGCTGAATTGATGTCATATAATGCATATGTTTGTATTTCGGGCCTAATGTGTATAGGTCCTGTTAGGCATGTGTGTAACTGTTAATCAAAAACAGACACTGAGAGAATTAAAAAGTATGCCTCCTTCTATAGAGTAAGACGGGTGAGCTGGAGGGCCCTGAGGTGGATGGATTTGTCAAAGATATGATGGAGCTGGTGAAGGTGCCCTTACATTCCCTTATATACAGAGCTGATACACAATGTTATTGATCAGATATCAGTCAGTGTCATTCATCAGGAGTCTTCTGACCTCTCTGTAACTCTTCCACCCCCCGACCCTCTCCTCCAGCCCAGCATCAGTGGCACAGACCTGGACAAGTTCAGGAAAGCTCTGATGGGTCACTGCGACATCAACGGAGACGGAAAGATCCAGAAGAACGAGCTGGCTCTCGGCCTCAAACTCAGCTAACAGACCCCTACAACGTTCACACATTTTTCTTTCTGTCCTCTATCCTTCTTTCCATCTTCCTTCTCTCTATGTACAGTTCTAAATTATTTCATTTTTCAATTTAAATGTGTATCTTTTACTATACTCTTTTACTCCAGTCTAAATCATTACTTCTACCTCCCTATTTTAGCAGTATCGCCTCAATTAGTGGCTCTCAGTTGGTGTTTTAAGAATGATGTATCTACATGTTTTATGCTCATATATCAACCCAGTCTCATAGCATTTCGTGTTCACCAACACGATTTTTAATCTATTGATTCGTGTTCACCAACACGATTTTCCCCTTTTTTCGTGTTGCACAGCACGATTTTAAAAGCAATGTATTTCTACTGGTAATGTGTTTCGTGCCTGCAGGCTGCAGCACGTCTTTTTCTCCGGTCGGGTCGTGGAAGACCGGAAGCTGTGTGGTTCATAAAAACATGTTCTTACTCAATATCAAGCCACAGTTATTGCTTTTATTTTAAATCGTATAATTTCGGACTTCTGTTGCCGTCTGTGAGGAAAATAAATGTGGCTCAGAGCCTCAGGATACTGAAATCTGTATTTTTTAAATCTTTTTTTCCTTCTAATTTGTTAATCTTTTCAAAATAACACACTGTTATTTACTCACCAATAACACACAATTATCCTTGCTTTTATTTATTGGTTTAATTCCATAATCTCGGGCTTTTTTGGCGTCCGTCAGGAACTGAATTTCAAAATAAATATAACCGGAAACAGCGTAGGCCTATAAGGGACATTTCGAGCATCATTGCGATTGTATACTGTTTGGTTTCAGTTTTACAATATGCACCGACACTTTAAAAGGACCACTGTCTTTGCAGCAGTCATGAATCTGAAATAATAGATTATTTTTGTATTTGCTGGACACGGCTTACATACTGTTTGGTTTCAGTTTCACAATAAAAATGTATTTTGGATTGTGTGTGAGGTAAGATATTCTTATTTTGGCAGATTTCTTATATTTATTCTACTTAACTGTTTTTGGTTGGCTCATGTTTAATTCCTCTTTTCTTAGAGTTCTTGTGATGTCACTCTTGATTTTTGGGCAGCAAGCAAAGGGTAAGGATTTATGGTTCACAAGCTGCAATTGAAATGTATAATTTTCCTCTAAGGCTGTCTTTTAAAAAATGTGTTCTCCTTTTAGCACTCAGCTACAGAAGTGGAGGCTCCAGTGGCATTACACCTCACTTTGATTTTTCAAGAAGCCTTAAACCTGCTTCCACTTCCAGTGATGATAGTTCAGCACAGCCTGAGAGGGTTTTGGGTAGTTATTCACCCTTTCATGCTGATGGGGATTTATCTGAGACTCTGAAGCCAGCTGCTGCACCAAGTGCAGGAGGTTATAGTGGCTCTCATGGTAGGCAAGTAGATGGTTACAGTCCTGAGGGAAGTGTTTCTAGTTACGGGCCAAGCCAACCAATAATTCGTAAGCCAAACCAACTACCTCAAGCTAACCCTAGTGCAGTGGTTCGCAAACTTTTTCTGTCATTCCGCACTTTGAACAGGTGGGCCTTTTCAAGCCCCACCTGTTCCTCATCGCTCCAATAAAATGGTAGGCCAAGGGCTACTTTAAAAAACAAAACAAGTCGTGAGCTACTTTTACTCTTTTTTGGTTGTTTGCAGTGTATATATTTAGCACATTTTAACATTATTATATGCTACCTTTAACCTTTGTGTGCTGTTTGGGTCTGTGGGACCTGTTTTGAGTGTTTACTAAAATAAAATGTATTTAATTATTTTAACCTGCATGCACCCCCAGGAAGATTTTTTTTAAATGTTGAAGTTAAATGCATCAATCTGGTGCACTTTGAGCTAGGGCTGCGCAATTAATCGTATTTTAATCGCAATTAAGATTTTGGCTTGCAACGATTATGAAAACAACATAATCGAAATAAAACAATTTTTTTTTTTTTTAAATAGGTTTTTCAGTTGAATTATACTTAAAGTTCAGGGTTAACTGTTAAAAATATACTTTTCAAATTATTTTCTTCAATAAATTGATGTTTTCAAAGTTAATCGTTTTTAATAATCGTGATATCAATTATTGACTCAAATAATCGAAATTATGATTTTTGCCATAATCGAGCAGCCCTACTTCGAGCACAACATGAATTTATGGATACAGCTCTCAACACTCAGATGAAAGGGAGCTGTATACTTTTCAATAATCCAAACATCTTTAGAATATGATCACAACAAATCATTTAAACTTGTTTATTCTTATCTTATGTTACCTAGTTAGCATTATTTATGTATGCATATTTGACTAATCCCTCCCCTTTTAAACTTTTTACTGTCCTATAGTACACATTGTATGGAAGCCCATTTCCGCCACTTGAAAAAAATAAAATCCCCATGAAAAGTCATAATTATGAGATAAAAAAGTCGAAATAATCAGATAAAAAGTCATAATTATGAGATAAGAAAGTCAAAATTATAAGATAAAAAGTCATAATTATGAGATAAAAAGTCATAATAATGAGATAAGAAAGTCGAAATAATGAGATAAAAAGTCATGAGATAAAAAGTCATAATAATGAGATAAAAAGTCATAATTATGAGATAAGAAGTGCGCATGCACTGCAGTGGCGCTGTCTTCAAAGGTCCCTTCATCACCTTGCTGCTCTCCACCATGCAAACGGCATCTAGTCCTAAATAAGGTAACTATTACAGGTGACTTTTGTAAATGTTAGATGTTACATATAGCCTATATTGCAGCTAAACTACAACAATGCAGTGTATAGCTTTGCCATTACCTGTTATGAATATAATATATATAATATATATGCCTATAGTTTTGTGGTAACGTTCACGGGTTAGAGATAGAGCAACTCACAGCAGCAGTATGCCTACACTATTGTCATTAGTGGCGTGAACGTTACCACAAAACTATAGGCATATATATTATAGTTCATAACAGGTAATGTCAAAGCTATGAACTGCATTGTTGTAGTTTAGCTGCAATATAGGCTATATGTAACATCTAACATTTACAAAAGTCACCTGTAATAGTTACCTTATTTAGGACTAGATAGATGCTGTTTGCATGGTGGAGAGCAGCAAGGTGATGAAGGGACCTTTAAAGACAGCGCCACTGCAGCGCATGCGCACTTCTTATCTCATGACTTTTTATCTCATTATTTCGACTTTCTTATCTCATAATTATGACTTTCTATCTCATTATTTCGACTTTCTTATCTCATAATGACTTTTTATCTCATGACTTTTTATCTCATTATTTCGACTTTCTTATCTCACAATTACTTTTTCTCATTATTTCGACTTTTTTATCTCATGACTTTTTATCTCATTATTTCGACTTTTTTATCTCATGACTTTTCATGGTGATTTTATTGTTTTCAAGTGGCGGAAATGGGCTTCCATAACATTGGAATGATTTCTTACTTTATTTTTTACAACTTTATTAAATAGATAAAGGTGTGCTCTCTCGCTTGCTCTCTCGCTCTCTCTCGCTCCACATTGCTTTTCTTCCCGACTGCAACGCTGTTGTGTGTGTCTGTGAGAGCGTTTCACATGTGTGTATGAGAGATTTTTACCAGTGGTGAGCCTGTCGCTGAGGGCCTAAGATATTCTACAAAATAATATTTAAAAACATTAAAACAAATATTTTTCTTTCTATAATTTTTTTAAATATGTTTTTAGTAATATTTGTCATTAGTTTTACCAAAAATAACTCGATTTAATTGTATTTAAAATAACATTTCCAAAGAAATAAATACTTTGAATCTGCCTATAGAGAGGCGAAATCACGCCCATCTACTTCCGGCCCATGGGACCCCGGAAGCGAAACATTTACATTGAATTCAATGGAGAGAGAAAACGTATCTTTTGATCCCGTTTGAATTGTGCCACGAACTACACATATGTTTGTCAATCTTAAACAATAAGTGCCATGTAAAAAAAGTCACATTTTGTCGTAAAACTGTTGAAATATAAGACTATGAAAAATACGCGACTACAAAGACTACAAATCCCAAATCCCATTCTGGCTCGCGTAAGTGATGTCACAGGCGATAATGCTCCAAGTGGTTGCGACTCGTAATTAAAGCGAAGAAGTGTTACGGTTATCTGAGAGAACCCAAACGCAGGACACGGCAGTGTGTTATAAAGGTTTTATTTGGAGGAGATAATCCGGCTGGAGAGTATCCACTGGAGCGTAATCCATTGAAGAGTATCCTCCGGAGTTTTAATCCACTGGAACGTAATCCACTGAAGCGTAATCCTGGAGCACAAGAAGAACAGGTAAGAATATATTCAGGTGTAGCGAAAATAGTCACTATACTTTAAGAAGGCTGAGAAGGCTAAGAGTTTTACCACTGGGGTTTAACAACGATCTGGCGCTGACAGGTTGTGGAGCCTCCGCTGATATACCATCCGTAATGGCTGATGGGAATCAGGTGTGTCGCAGAGGAGAGTGCTCAACTGTTTGCAGCTGGTGGAGATTTGAGCCGGGAGCCAGGAGTGACAGGCACCACGCCCACACAGACAGGGAAAGGGAAAACACACACACAAGGAAGGTGGCTGGAGAATGCAACCACCACAGTACCCCCCCCTTAAGGGACGCCTCCAGGCGGTCTACCAGGTTTACCAGGTCTTCCAGGGTTATCCCGGTGGAAGTCCCGTATCAGAGATGCGCCCACGATGTCTCGCCGGGGAACCCAACACCTCTCCTCTAGACCATAGCCCTCCCAATCCACCAGATATTGGAATCCCCTTCCACGGCGACGAACGTCCAACAATCGCCTGACGGTGTACGTTGGATGATTATTGATGATGCGGGGGGGGGTGGGGGAACACTCACTGGAGGAGACAAAGGACTGCTGGCAACAGGTTTCAACAGAGATACATGAAATGTTGGATGAACCTTCATGTGTGAGGGAAGTTTGAGTTTGACTGCAGATGGATTAATAATGGAGTCGATGATGAAGGGGCCGACATACCGTGGGGTAAGTTTCTTTGACTCTGTCTTGAGTGGGAGATCTTTGGACGAAAGCCAAACACTCTGACCTGGTAAGTAGTTGGGGGCCTGGGTCCTGTGGCGGTCTGCGATGAGGCGGTTGCGGGCAGCGGAGCGGAGCAGGGCTGCTCGGGTGTCCCTCCACACCTTACGACAGCGACGAAGGTGGGTCTGAACGGAGGGAACAGCAACTTCCTCTTCCTGAGCTGGAAACAGAGGTGGTTGGAAACCCATGGCACAATGAAAAGGTGAAATACCTGTGGCTGCACTTGGCAGGGAGTTGTGGGCATACTCGATCCATGGCAGATGTGGGACCCATGACGAAGGGTTCTTGAAAGCCACACAACGAAGGGCCGACCCCAGATCCTGGTTGGCCCGTTCTGTTTGCCCGTTCGTCTGAGGATGATAGCCAGATGACAGGCTCACCGATGCTCCCAGAGCCTGACAGAAGGCCTTCCAAACGTGGGAAATGAACTGGGGGCCCCGGTCAGTAATTTTCCATGGATTTTCTCTCAGGGCGAGATAGGTTGAACAGACGTGAGGAAGGCAGAGGGGCCCCGGGAAGGAGGTCAATGGGACAGTCGTAGGGTCGATGAGGAGGAAGAGAAAGAGCTCGCTGTTTACTGAACACCTCTCCTAGGTTATGATATTCAGTGGGAACAGATGACAGGTCAGGAGGCTCGATCTTGAGTGGTGGAGAGGCGGCCTCTGCTGGCGGTAGGGCAGACTGCAGGCATGAGGATAAGCAAAAAGAACTCCAACTAATGATCTTGCCAGTTACCCAATCAATCTGGGGGTTGTGAGTTCTTACCCAGGGATGGCCCAACACTATGTGGGCCTGAGGTGAGGAAATTAGGTGAAACTGAATAAACTCACGATGGTTTCCAGACAGAATGAGGTTTACTGGCTTGGTGCGGTGAGTGACTTGGGCCAGGCATTTTCCATTTAGAGCATTAGCACTAAGAGGTGAATCTAACACTTCGCAGGAAATTCCTGCCTGAGCTGCAATGTCAATGTCCAAAAAATTCTCATCCGCCCCCGAGTCCACTAAGGCAAGCAGGGGTAGGGACTGTTGGTTGCAGCAAAGCATGGCTTCTAGCTGCGTTCTGGGTCGGGGGTTGAGAGAGGAGCAAGGGCTCGCCAGAATCTCCACAGCTACTGACGAGCCTGACTTTTTGGCAGACTAGGACAGGAGGAAACGAGATGACTGGTTTGGCTGCAATAAACACATTCCCCAGCATGGATCCTTCTAGCACGCTCAGATGGTGAGAGGCGGGCCCTTCCCACTTGCATGGGCTCATCTCCATGGGATGAGGCTGAGTAAGGAGTCGGGAAAGATCTGGGGTGTGGGGTAGTGGCGGTTCCAATTTGGGGATCAAGTGAGAAGTCGCTGGGATTGGAGTGACGGCTAGTCCTATCCCTACGTCTCTCTCTGAGGCGATTATCAATCTTAATGGCTGTGGCTATTAAATTATCCAAGCTACCTGGATCATCCCTAGCCGCTAGCTCGTCTTTAATTGCTTCGTTCAGCCCCTGAAGAAAAGCATCCTGTAGTGACTCGTTATTCCAGCGTGAGTCGGAAGCCACTGTTCTAAACTCCACTGAACATTCGGCTACACTACGGGAGCCCTGCCGGAGAGAAAGAAGGCGCCTAGCAGCATCCCTCCCCCGTACCGGGTGATCAAAAACTTTTTTCATTTCGGAAATTAAAGTATCATATGACCAGCAAATGTGTGGCTGGCTCTCCCTAACAGCTGTAGCCCAATCTAAAGCCCTCCCCCTCAACAGGCTCATTACATATGCTACCCTAGCCCCATCTGTGTGATAAGTACTAGGCTGCTGCTCAAAAACTAACGTACACTGGAACACAAAGGCTCTACAATTACCCAAATCTCCAGCGTATCGTTCAGGTGTGGGAATGACAGCCTCTCGTAGCTGATGGAGGAGTGCAGCAGGAGGGGGGGGAGGGGCTGTCGGCTGTGCAGCGTGCTGCGGAGGAAAAGCCTGTGAAGTGAGCAGTTCTACCTGCGTGCCGATTCTTTGCACATTAACGGAGAGGTTCCGGAGAGTCTCCAATGCTTCACGGAGAACTGTATCATGATGCCCCACGAGAGCGCCTTGACTGGCCAGGGCTTGGCAGAGTTCGTCCGTAGTTTTGGCCTGGTAGCCGGTGTCCGCTGGGTCCATACTGGCCAGATCGTTCTGTTACGGTTATCTGAGAGAACCCAAACGCAGGACACGGCAGTGTGTTATAAAGGTTTTATTTGGAGGAGATAATCCGGCTGGAGAGTATCCACTGGAGCATAATCCACTGAAGAGTATCCTCCGGAGTTTTAATCCACTGGAACGTAATCCACTGAAGGGTAATCCTGGAGCACAAGAAGAACAGGTACGAATATATTCAGGTGTAGCGAAAATAGTCACTATACTTTAAGAAGGCTAGAAGGCTAAGAGTTTTACCACTGGGGTTTAACAACGATCTGGCGCTGACAGGTTGTGGAGCCTCCGCTGATATACCATCCGTAATGGCTGATGGGAATCAGGTGTGTCGCAGAGGAGAGTGCTCAACTGTTTGCAGCTGGTGGAGATTTGAGCCGGGAGCCAGGAGTGACAGGCACCACGCCCACACAGACAGGGAAAGGGAAAACACACACACAAGGAAGGTGGCTGGAGAATGCAACCACCACAAGAAGAAGATCTCATAACTGATTTATTCCCTCCAATAAATAAGAGATTGCTAAAAATAAATTCACTTTTACAAGATGCCTGTGTGCTTTGTACCAGGTTGTAATCACATAAGTGATCATACCACTTTGCTCGTTCTATTGCTTCCCGTCTGATGAAAGGACCAGGGGGGTATACTGCGAAGCAGGATTTTCGCTTAGCCGGCTAAATTCAGGGAAAACTCCGGCTTTCCGGTCCTACGAAGCTGGTTCTCTTTTTAGCAGGCTAGATCTCCATGGTAATATATGCTAAGCAGCTAACCTGGTCGGGACCAGGTTAGGTTGCAGGCTAAGAGCTCAACTCAGTGAAAGCACCGCCTGCTGACCAATCAGAGCTCAGTGTGCGGAGTTTAAAGCGATCAAGTCATATTACAGGAGAAAGGAAATACAGAAAAGCTGCCGTCGCAGGAAAGACGGCCGGCAAAAATCACCGACTGTGTGAACGTGAACATTAATAGAATATCACCTCCCATCTTCAATCTGCAATCTGACTATTATAACATTAGCGTTTAGAAAGCTTACTTACATATCGGCCACAACATAAGTAACCGGATCAGAGTACATTAAGTACAGTCCGCGGCATATCACTTCATAATGTATCATATATCTCCTTATCTGAGTCAGCTGAGCCGTATCTGGCCGTGCAACACTCACAGTGTCACATACTGTATGCAGAAGTATTATTTTAAGCAACACATAAGTTGACGAAACACTCGAGACAAATGTAATTGAAGTCAGATCGTGTCTTAGACGAGGCAGTGATATCATAAACCTGTTAATGTACGCATTCAAACACTTTTTCTTTTTCCAGCTGTATTCACCTTGCAGGTGCAGCTATGTGGCTTTTATCCTGTATAAAGTGTTTAAGTCATGGATGTTTAAAGTTTAACTTCTTCATTTTTGACTAGTATTAAAGTTCACTTTTCATTCAGGAAGTATGACGCTGCGCTGTCAGTACGCTTCTCCATGTTTGTGATTGGTCGAATGCTCCAGATACCACCCCTTTCATGTTTAGGCGCACCTAACTAGATAGGACACGGCTGGCTTGAGCGATCCACTTGATAACCAGCGTCGTAGTACAGTTTAGCGAGAGCGCGTATGTTTTGGATTAGGCCAACCGGCTAACTCAAACATATCCAGGTTAGGTTGAACCAGCTTCGTAGTATAGGCCCCAGGAGTCGTTGGATCAGACATATCAGGTAATACACATGTTTTGCATGGAACATAGTCAAGTTAGCTACATAGCTAGTAGCGAGCATGTTAGTTAGCATAACATTACTTAGCCTTGTCATTTGTATTAGCCTTAACATGAAGTAAACCCAAATGTTAAACAGTAAGAGTAGTCATGATGGTAAGTATTTTGTGAAACATTTGAAGAGGAGCCTATCGCCCCTTCCACCAGGGGGCGGGAGGTAGGCTAACGGCACATTCGCATCTGCGATCTTTTCTACTTAATGCTATCTGCTCAAATGGTTAACATTGCACATTAAAAGATCAGGCAGTTTCAGGGAGAGTCGAAGGAAGGCAGGCAGGCAGGCAGCTTTGCATGACATTTATTTATTTATTTATAGAAGGACCATGCATACAAAAACATTAATCTCAGCAAAGAGAAGAGATGCAATATGCCAGATTATAGCTAATAGCTAATTTCCATCTGTGGTCCATTCTTCTGGACGTGTTTCATTGTGATGATAGTGAGTCAATCTGTTTGTTGGAAAGACAGTAGTTGAGTGATTACTGATAGAACATTATTAAAAGAGATAATTATTCAAAGTGTTGTTACTTTAAAGTGTTGTTACTGACCTTTTTCTCTTTTATTTTCTTTACCTCACCTGTAACTGCTGAGACCCTGAGGAACATGCACCCTGACCTGCTCTGGCAACCTGATTTCCACTGTACGTAATAGTATTTGGTTATGGTATATTATTTCTATACATCAGAGGCACAATGCACCCCCCAGAGACACACATGTATTGAGTGTGATATTGTGCATAGGTCAAGTGAAATCATCTTTACATACTAGAAAACTGTAGGAGCGGCAACTTGTTTTGAAATTGAATTTTTAATATCCGATAATAAAGTTGATCTGTTTTCTTTATTCTTCTCTCTTCCCAGCTCCATCCATCACCATGCTCTGTTCCTGCAGGTCCTGCTTGCTAATCAATGCTCATATTTTTGTACACAATTACAAATAAAGTCAATGTATTGTATGACATGAAGTTGTGTTTCATTCGGAGTCAATAATAAATTCATTCTGCCTTCATCCATTCTGCCTTCAACTGCACAATGATTGTGGACTGCACCGACATCCATGTAGCTGCCCCCCAGTAAGATGAACCAAGCAAAGAGGGTCACCATCATGCCTAAGGACATCCAGCTGGCCCGCTGCATCCGCGAGAGAGGGCTTAGACTGACCTGAGACCAGCACACCCAAACACAACGGCTCTTTTAAGAGCCACCTACAGTTTCAAAGAGTTGCAATCCTACGTTATTATAATTATTAAACTGGTTCATGTGTCACTTAGTTTACTGAACCGTGATGAATGAAAGAAATGAGTGAGGTAGTGGTTTACTGAAGTTACAAAGACATTAATATATGAGTAACAGGTCAGTGTAAACACAAGCTTCTGTCAATTATGGATCATTCAAACTATATACAAATAATATGTAATAAAGTTCTAAAACAAGTATTCGGTATATTCCTTGATAGCTTTTGGAGAAGGTTGTTTTTAAGTTTACTAAAATCTATCGTTTCAACTGTTTCACTTTATAAAAAGGGAACAGGTGAGTAGAGCATCATTGAGTTTCTTATTCTGTCAGTAAATTATCCAAATGAAATGTTTATCATTATTTTATTCAACCCTAAACAAATTGATTGTACCTTTTTAATAATGACCTTACATGGTCGGCAAAGTTAAATTAACTTCAGAAAATCAAATCTGTTGAGAAAAAACTAATACATGTTTAAAGATAGGAACTTGCCATCCCACTGAAGAACAGTCCGTAGAGATTTAAAGGCGTAGTTGTAGTTCAGTCCAACGTTTCATTTGGATTCATTTCTCCAACAGGCAACTATTTTCATAAAGAATATATATATTTTTAAGTCAACTTTATTGTCAATCTTACTCAGTTTGTGTTTATAGACAGAGAGATCAAAAAGACGTTTAAATAAAATTATACAATTTACAGATATGTATACAAATATATATATCCTATATACACCATCATGTATAATGATGGTGTATGATGTAGAAGGGAGTGTGGTAGATAACAAGTAAATATAGAGTTACATACAGATCCATGTTACAGCAAAAGATGGAATAACTAAGAAGCTCGCAGTATAATAATAATTACATGCAACAATTAAATAACTGCTCAGCATCTCCCCCACAATCCCAATCTGCTGTGTCCTGTTTTCCTCCCCTCTGCATAACACCCCATCACACATACGAAACACAACGCAGAGTCTGAGGGTGTTAAGAGTATGTTTATTTAAATGTCCTCCTCTCTACTGGCCAACACAGGGAGCATATGATGGGTGTAGAATGTTTTCAGGAGGAGGAGATTTCCATGCCATGCAGGGTCTTTGGGGATGAGGATGATGATCGCCTCCTTCGTGGTCCACACAACAAAGTAGCAGAGACTCTGGTCTGTGATGTGCAGCTGCCCTTGGACTGGTGCCAGTATGGGTGATATATGACCCACCCTCCTCACGGAGACAGAAGGATGGTAACTGGACTGCCTCCGCGATGGTCATGTTCATGTCACCAAAATCCTTGAATCTACACACAGCAAATAAACTCAAATGACACAACGAGATGTAAAAGGAGATCACACATACAGTATAGACTATACTGTATAGTCGATATAAAACTGGCCGCTTCAATCTGAAGAGCAACTAAAACAAAACACGGGGTCCTTTGTTCTTGTGAACACTAATGTAATCCACAGCATACACAGAGACCACGAAGTTCTTAAGGAGAAAACTAGTTACTAAAACAATGTTAGCTAGCTGACATTAACGTTACACATTGCACTCATATTACTCACCGAAACCATGTAAAGCCGGTCCCGCATGCTGGCTCTTACAGAACCGACTAACTGCCCTTTCGTGTATGTACAGCTCTCAACGTGTCCACACTTGTAGTGATGTTCACCTCGTTTTATACTTTTATTCTCATTCTGAAAGAAACAGGTGAAATTTGCTAACGTGACGGCCGTCTTTGTGATGGTGACGCGTATTGTGCGAGACCAGAGACCTGTAGTTCACTGAGCGGTTTCACAAAAATAAAAGTGTAACTTCACAGTTTTACGACACATTTTTATTTTTTTGACTTGCAAAATATTCTTTTAAATTGACAAACATCATATGTGTTATTCGTGGCACAATTCAAACGGGATCAAAATATAACCTTTCTCTCTCCATTGACTTCAATGTATAATTTTACACTTCCGGGGTCCCATGGAGGTTCCCGGAAAGGGAGGGACTTCGCCTCTCTATTCAGTTTCTCTTTGAATGTGAAGGGTTAAATGAATGAAGCTCGTCTCTGCGAGATGAAGACAGGAGCTGATTGGACGGCCAGCTATGAATTCACAGAGGGCCAGCTATATTAACTGAACGAGAGAGTAATGTCAAATGACAGTACAATTGACCAATCATATCTTCCCTCTAAATGGGTGGGCTTTATTATCGCGGACTTTATGACAAGTTCCGCCCGCTGTGAAATGTTTCTTGTTTCCATAGCAACAACAACTGTCAACAGCGTAAACTCGCCTTCAACATAAAAGCATGCCAAATTACACTAAAGACATACAACTGCAACGAAAGTAACAAACACAATGCAATATCCTTTTCAATTTCAAAGAACACAAATTGGGTTATTTACAGGTGTAAATGTGTGGTAGAGGGTCGCTTTCATTGATGCGTTTTGCACCCCGGGCCGTGTTTTTATATTCCACCAGTGTGAAAAAAAAAAAAGGTATTTTGTATTTCTCGACCCACCTATCACATCTCTGCGCCCCACCAGTGGGGCGCGCCCCACACTTTGGGAAACGCTGCCCTAGTGCAAATGGTGTCCTTCCAAGCAAAGCTGCCCCGTGGGCTTTCCCTTTGCCCCCTAATCCAAACTCTTTTCAGTCTGGTATTGCTTCAAGTTCTGCAATTGTGATGCACTCTGGTCCCTACTCCAAGCCCCAGAAGCCCAACAACATTCCAAAGCCCCAGCAGGCCGGCTACAAGTCTAAGCCCCACCAGCCCAAACCTCAGCAGGCCGCCAACCCTTCAAATCCCCTGCAGTCTTGGTACCATCCCAAACCCCAGCAGACCAAGCCCAACCAGCCCTCCTACCCTTCAAATCCTCAGCAGGCCAAGCCCTACCAGCCAGCCTACCCTTTGAATCCCCAGCGGACTACCAACCCTTCAAGTCCCCTGCTGTCTAGGTACCAGCCAAAACCCCAGCAGCGTTCCTACCTTTCACATCCCCAACAGGCCAAACCTCAGCAGGCCGAACCCCTGCAAGGGGTGCTCCAAAGTAAAGCTGCCATGTGGGACTTTCCTGCCCAAGGAAGTGTTGCTTCTGGCTCTAATGTGCAGGCCAAGCGCTACCAGCCAGCATACCCTTTGAATCCCCAGCGGGCTACCGACCCTTCAAGTCCCCTGCAGTCTCGGTACCAGCCCAAACCCCAGCAGAGTTCCTACCCTTCAAATCCCCAACAGACCAAACCGCATCAGGCCGAACCCCTGCAAGGGGTGCTCCAAAGTAAAGCTGGCATGTGGCACTTTCCTTCCGAAGGAAGTGTTTCTTCTGGCTCTAATGTGCAGGCCAAGCCCTACCAGCCAGAAAACCCTTTGAATCCCCAGCGGGCTACCAACCCTTCAAGTCCCCTGCAGTCTCGGTACCAGCCCAAACCCCAGCATCCTGCCTACCCTTCAAATCCCCTGCAGTCTAGGTACCGGCCAAAACCCCAGCAGCCTTCCTACCCTTCAAATCCCTTGCAGTCTAGGTACCAGCCCAAACCCCAGCTTCCTGCCTACCCTTCAAATCCCCTGCAGTCTAGGTACCAGCCCAAACCCCAGCTTCCTGCCTACCCTTCAAATCCTCAGCAGGCCAAGCCCTACCGGCCTTCCTACCCTTCAAATCCTCAGCAGGCCAAGCCCTACCAGCCCGCCTACCCTTCAAACCCTCAGCAGGCCAAACCCCTGCAATGGGTGTTCCAAACTAAAGCTGGCATGTGGGACATTCCTTCCCAAGGAAGTGTTGCTTCTGGCTCTAATGTGCAGCCCACTGACTCAAACTCGCACTTGAATGTTGACCCAAGAAGTTTGAGAGAAATTCCAATGCCATTCCCGTACCAGCCCAGGTGGCCTCAGCAACTGGTGCCAGTGTAGAACAGACATCATTGACCTTCCTAACTGTAAGTTGGTTTAACTTAAAGATTGCTACAATGAAGTAAGGGAAATGCTTTACAAATGTTCTAAATTGTATTTTCTGTTCTCAGGTTCCTGAACTTGCCTGGAAGAAGTCTGAACTGGCATCAACTTTGAATTTAATAAAATACTTGGAACACACTCTCTTTGGATGTTATTTGAAACTTGACTTGTGTGCTGCAGACAGTGATGCACCCTTACTTCCTGAACATGTCCACAACCACTTGCTTGTTTCCTTTGAACTTCAGGGGTTTGTTTTCCTGGCTAGGTACAATAACATTGTGAACAGCAGCTCACAGTAATGTGTATGCAAATATATGTATTGACCAGCAAGTTTAAAAGACTTGACTAAGAATGTTCTTCACTTAACATTTGAAAGTTTGATGACTTAAAGCCTATGAGAACTTTCAAGGATGAGTAGCCAATATTATTTCAAAGTGTCAGACTCCTAATGAGGTTCATTGGACTACACATGACAAACTTGTATCACTTAAAACAACATCTTCATAAACATTGCAGTTTATGCTTTATTCCATGCTGCTGAATTGATGTCATATAATGCATATGTTTGTATTTCGGGCCTAATGTGTGTAAATGTAACAACTACTACAGTGCAACAAAACGGGAAGATTAAATGTGGTCTCTTACACAGATCTCTAGCATCTAAAGCAATATTGGTAAATGATTTAATATCAGATTATAATGATATATGCTGTCTCACTGAAACTTGGTTGAGACATGAAGAATATGTCAGCATAAATGAGCCCAGTCCACCCAGCCATATCAACACTCATATTGCTCGAGGCACGGGCCGAGGAGGTGGAGTTGCAGCAATCTTTGACTCAAGTTTACTTATCAATACTAAACCGAAATTAAATTATACCTCCTTTGAAAGCCTCGTTTTTAGTCTTACGCATCCGACCTGGAAAACTTTGCAGCAAATCTTATTTGTTACAGTGTATCGTGCACCAGGTCCTTATTCAGAATTATTATCAGAATTCTCTGAGTTTTTATCAACTTTGGTTCTTAAAACAGACAAAGTAATTATCGTAGGTGACTTTAATATTCATGTTGATGATGATAAAAATAGCCTTACTGTTGCATTTAACTCTATATTAGATTATATTGGTTTCTGTCAGAGTGTAAATAAACCAACCCACTGCTATAATCACACTCTCGACCTTGTTCTGACTTATGGTATTGAAATTGAGCAACTATTAGTCGAACCGCATAATCCTGCTTTATCCGACCATTTCTTAGTAACTTTTGAAGTACTATTACGAGACTACAAAGCATTAGTCAAAAGCTCTTGCAGCAGAAACCTATCTGTTAGTGCTATAGCCACATTTAAGGAAGAGATTCCACCAATACTTAACTCGATAGCATGTCTGCATGTAGGGGAGGAAACTTATACAAAATGTACACCACCCCAAATTGATCATGTTGTTGATAGTGCTATAGATGCGCTGCGAATAAAATTAGACTCTGTTGCTCCTTTGAAAAAGAAGAAAATAAAACAACATAGATTAGCTCCATGGCATAAACCGCAAAATAAAGCAAAAGTCTAGACAACTTGAAAGGATATGGCGTTCCACTAAACTTGAAGAATCTCGTTTAATTTGACATATTACTCTCAATGAATATAAGAAAGCACTGCGTAAAGCGAGAGCAGCCTACTACTCTTCATTAATAGATGAGAATAAGAATAATGCAAGATTTCTTTTCAGCACTGTAGCCAGGCTGACAGAGAGCCACAGCTCGATTGAGCCTTCTATTCCCATAGCACTCAGTAGTAATGATTTTATGTGCTTTTTTAACGATAAAATTGTTACTCTTAGAAACAAAATTAATGACCTCTTGCCTTTGACCAGTATAGTGTTATCAACAGCTCCCGGAAACGTAAGTTCTAATATTACACTAGATAGTCAACTAGAATGCTTTTCAGCCATAAACCTTGAACAATTACATTCAATGATTCTCTCTTCTTAACCATCAACGTGCATGTTAGACCCAATTCCAACTAAGCTGTTGAAGGAAGTTTTTCCATTAATTAGCACTTCTTTATTAAATATTATGAATATGTCTTTATTATCAGGCTATGTTCCACAATCATTCAAAGTAGCAGTGATAAAACCGCTTCTTAAAAAGCACAACCTCGATCCAGAGGTTTTAGCCAACTATAGACCTATTTCTAATCTTCCGTTCCTCTCAAAAATTCTTGAGAAAGCGGTCGCAAAACAGTTGTGTGATTACTTAAAAAACAATGATTTATTTGAAGATTTTCAGTCTGGCTTTAGAACACATCATAGCACAGAGACAGCTCTGGTTAAAGTCACAAATGACATTCTAATAGCCTCAGACAAGGGACTTGTCTCTATTCTTGTTTTGCTCGATCTCAGTGCTGCATTTGATACTATCGACCATGATATCCTATTGCAAAGACTAGAGCACTTAGTTGGCATACAGGGAACTGCTTTAGGCTGGTTTAGGTCCTATCTATCTGAACGCTCTCAGTTTGTACGTGTTAACGATGAATCTTCCACGCAAACCAAAGTTAGCCATGGAGTGCCACAGGGCTCAGTGCTCGGACCTATTTTGTTCACATTATATATGCTTCCGTTAGGCAATATTATAAGGAATCATTCTGTAAACTTTAATTGTTATGCGGATGATACTCAACTATATTTATCAATCAAGCCTGATGAAATTAATCATCTAAATAAAATTCAAGACTGCCTTAAGGACTTAAAAACGTGGATGACCTTAAACTTTTTGATGTTAAACACGACCAAAACTGAAGTTATTGTACTTAGCCCGAAGAATCTACGAAACAAATTATCTAAAGATATACTAACTATGGATGGCATTAATTTGGCCTCCAGTGAGACTGGAAGGAATCTTGGTGTTATATTTGATCAGGATTTATCCTTTAACGCCCACATAAAATCAATTTCAAGGACCGCCTACTTCCATCTACGTAACATTGCAAAAATCAGGCATATCTTGCCTCAAAACGATGCAGAGAAACTAGTCCATGCATTTGTTACTTCTAGGCTGGATTATTGTAACTCTTTATTATCAGGGAGTACCAAGAAGTCAGTCAAGTCGCTTCAGCTGATTCAAAATGCTGCGGCTCGTGTACTAACCAGAGTTAGGAAAAGGGACCACATTACTCCTGTTCTGGCTGCCTTACACTGGCTCCCTATAGAACACAGGATATAATTTAAAATTATTCTTCTCGCCTACAAAGCCCTTAATGGGCAGGCGCCATCTTACCTTAAAGAACTCATTATACCCTACTGTCCTACTAGGGCATTGCATTCCAAGAATGCAGGGTTGTTGGTTGTTCCTAGAATCTCTAAAAGTACAATGGGAGCCAGAGCCTTTTCTTATCAAGCTCCACATTTGTGGAATCAGCTTCCAGTTTGTGTTCGGGCGGCAGACACCCTATCCGTTTTTAAGAGTGCGCTTAAGACCTTCCTTTTTGATAAAGCTTATAGTTAGGGCTGATTAGATTCAGCCCCTAGTTTTGCTGATATAGGCTTAGTTTGTCGGGGGACATCCTACTTCTTCCTTCTCTCTGTCTATACCTGTGTACTCTCATGTTCCGATTAATCCAGCTTCCCCAAATGTCTTTCTTTTTGGTGTCTATATACGCCGGGATCCGGAGTCATGGATGATCCTGCGGTCCTGTGTCCTGAATCGCGAGCCCTGGATCGCGAGTCGTGGCTGTGGTCCTGGATCATCGGTCCTGGATGGATATCCTCGTGGATTCATCTTCCTATTATACACACATGCATTTCCAAACATTTGGACTACCTATGTTGCAAATGTATTATCTTTTCAATTTACACACAGCATCTATTGCACATCTGTCCATCCTGGGAGAGGGATCCCTCCTCTGTTGCTCTCCCTGAGGTTTCTCCCATTTTTCCTTTTAAACTGGGTTTTCTTCGGAAGTGTTTCCTTGTACGATGTGAGGGTCTAAGGACAGAGGGTGTCGTATTGTCATACTGATATTCTGTACACACTGTGAAGACCACTGAGACAAATGTAACATTTGTGATATTGGGCTATATAAATAAACATTGATTGATTGATTGATTGATTGATTGATTGATTGATTGATTGATTGATTGATTGATTGATTGATTGATTGATTGATTGATGTGTATAGGTCCTGTTAGGCATGTGTGTAACTGTTAATCAAAAACAGAAACACTGAGAGAATTAAAAAGTATGCCTCCTTCTATAGAGTAAGACGGGTGAGCTGGAGGGCCCTGAGGTGGATGGATTTGTCAAAGATATGATGGAGCTGGTGAAGGTGCCCTTACATTCCCTTATATACAGAGCTGATACACAATGTTATTGATCAGATATCAGTCAGTGTCATTCATCAGGAGTCTTCTGACCTCTCTGTAACTCTTCCACCCCCCGACCCTCTCCTCCAGCCCAGCATCAGTGGCACAGACCTGGACAAGTTCAGGAAAGCTCTGATGGGTCACTGCGACATCAACGGAGACGGAAAGATCCAGAAGAACGAGCTGGCTCTCGGCCTCAAACTCAGCTAACAGACCCCTACAACGTTCACACATTTTTCTTTCTTTCCTCTATCCTTCTTTCCATCTTCCTTCTCTCTATGTACAGTTCTAAATTATTTCATTTTTCAATTTAAATGTGTATCTTTTACTATACTCTTTTACTCCAGTCTAAATCATTACTTCTACCTCCCTATTTTAGCAGTATCGCCTCAATTAGTGGCTCTCAGTTGGTGTTTTAAGAATGATGTATCTACATGTTTTATGCTCATATATATAATATGTTATATATTGCTATAATATTTATATTAAAATATCTAGCAATTTAAATAATGGTAAATGTGGAGCCTTGAGTTGGGACATACAAATAGTTTATTTTCTTTGTAATGTAAAAAATAATGAAACATTGTTTGAATTACATTTTTTGTGAAACGAGTATCATGAATGATGGCTAATAAAATAGCTTGTGTCTTTGTCAGCTGTGTCTCTCTTTACTGAAACCATAAGTGTGCTACAAAAAGTGCTTTCAGTCACTGCAGGTGACTTTTATAGGGCCCTATAATCAATGGCTGCTTGGAGGAAAGAACATTTACAGTAATTGAGTCTAATTATAAGCAGTGATATAAAATGTGGTTTTCAATAAGCCAAAACACTTCCAAAATCATTTTCAAATCACAAGAACATTTGTTTTTAAGTAATCAAACAGTGGTAAAAGGTCCCATAAGATCTCAACTTCAGTGGAAGAGAACAATATCTTATTTGCAGTGGAACATATATATAAATTAAATCTTAAACATATGTTAATATGTATACATATATATGTGTTTGATTTTAATACAGCTTGTCATTTCATAGTGTTTTAAGATCAAAAGCTTACACTTTTTAGGTCTTAGTTTCTGGGTCTTACTAAAACCTCTGTGGTATTGAAGGAGGACAATTCAATCAAAACCTCAATAAACAAAAACAAAACTACGATCAAACTATTATCGCCTGTCAGGGGAATTTTGCCTAGCGGCCAGGTAAAGGTTATCATTTGGTTAAAGTGACTTTTGAATCAGATCTGCTGACAGAATGAAATGTTGAAATGTGTCAAATTAGCTAAAGTGTGGACACCTGCCCAGGTTGCCAGAGTGCAGAGTTCCCAAGCTGATTCCAATGACTTCATCAGTGCGATGATTGGTCAGCTCATGCACCGACACTTTAAAAGGACCACTGTCTTTGCAGCAGTCATGAATCTGAAATAATAGATTATTTTTGTATTTGCGGCACACGGCTTACATACTGTTTGGTTTCAGTTTTACAACAAAAATGTATTTTGGATTGTGTGTGAGGTAAGATATTCTTATTTTGGCAGATTTCTTATATTTATTCTACTTAACTGTTTTTGGTTGGCTCATGTTTAATTCCTCTTTTCTTAGAGTTCTTGTGATGTCACTCTTGATTTTGGGCAGCAAGCAAAGGGTAAGGATTTATGGTTCACAAGCTGCAATTGAAATGTATAATTTTCCTCTAAGGCTGTCTTTTAAAAAATGTGTTCTCCTTTTAGCACTCAGCTACAGAAGTGGAGGCTCCAGTGGCATTACACCTCACTTTGATTTTTCAAGAAGCCTTAAACCTGCTTCCACTTCCAGTGATGATAGTTCAGCACAGCCTGAGAGGGTTTTGGGTAGTTATTCACCCTTTCATGCTGATGGGGATTTATCTGAGACTCTGAAGCCAGCTGCTGCACCAAGTGCAGGAGGTTATAGGGGCTCTCATGGTAGGCAAGTAGATGGTTACAGTCCTGAGGGAAGTGTTTCTAGTTACGGGCCAAGCCAACCAATAATTCGTAAGCCAAACCAACTACCTCAAGCTAACCCTAGTGCAAATGGTGTCCTTCCAAGCAAAGCTGCCCCGTGGGCTTTCCCTTTGCCCCCTAATCCAAACTCTTTTCAGTCTGGTATTGCTTCAAGTTCTGCAATTGTGATGCACTCTGGTCCCTACTCCAAGCCCCAGAAGCCCAAAAACCTTCCAAAGCCCCAGCAGGCCGGCTACAAGCCTAAGCCCTACCAGCCCAAACCTCAGCAGGCCGCCAACCCTTCACATCCCCTGCAGTCTTGGTACCATCCCAAACCCCAGCAGGCCAAGCCCAACCAGCCTTCAAATCCTCAGCAGGCCAAGCCCTACCAGCCTTCAAATCCTCAGCAGGCCAAGCCCTACCAGCCAGCCTACCCTTTGAATCCCCAGCGGGCTACCAACCCTTCAAGTCCCCTGCAGTCTAGGTACCAGCCAAAACCCCAGCAGCGTTCCTACCCTTCACATCCCCAACAGGCCAAACCTCAGCAGGCCGAACCCCTGCAAGGGGTGCTCCAAAGTAAAGCTGGCATGTGGCACTTTCCTTCCGAAGGAAGTGTTTCTTCTGGCTCTAATGTGCAGGCCAAGCCCTACCAGCCAGCATACCCTTTGAATCCCCAGCGGGCTACCGACCCTTCAAGTCCCCTGCAGTCTAGGTACCGGCCAAAACCTCAGCAGAGTTCCTACCCTTCAAATCCCCAACAGACCAAACCGCATCAGGCCGAACCCCTGCAAGGGGTGCTCCAAAGTAAAGCTGGCATGTGGCACTTTCCTTCCGAAGGAAGTGTTTCTTCTGGCTCTAATGTGCAGGCCAAGCCCTACCAGCCAGAAAACCCTTTGAATCCCCAGCGGGCTACCAACCCTTCAAGTCCCCTGCAGTCTCGGTACCAGCCCAAACCCCAGCATCCTGCCTACCCTTCAAATCCCCTGCAGTCTAGGTACCGGCCAAAACCCCAGCAGCCTTCCTACCCTTCAAATCCCTTGCAGTCTAGGTACCAGCCCAAACTCCAGCTTCCTGCCTACCCTTCAAATCCCCTGCAGTCTAGGTACCAGCCCAAACCCCAGCTTCCTGCCTACCCTTCAAATCCTCAGCAGGCCAAGCCCTACCGGCCTTCCTACCCTTCGAATCCCCAGCAGGCCAAGCCCTACCAGCCCGCCTACCCTTCAAACCCTCAGCAGGCCAAACCCCTGCAATGGGTGTTCCAAACTAAAGCTGGCATGTGGGACATTCCTTCCCAAGGAAGTGTTGCTTCTGGCTCTAATGTGCAGCCCACTGACTCAAACTCGCACTTGAATGTTGACCCAAGAAGTTTGAGAGAAATTCCAATGCCATTCCCGTACCAGCCGAGGTGGCCTCAGCAACTGGTGCCAGTGTAGAACAGACATCATTGACCTTCCTAACTGTAAGTTGGTTTAACTTAAAGATTGCTACAATGAAGTAAGGGAAATGCTTTACAAATGTTCTAAATTGTATTTTCTGTTCTCAGGTTCCTGAACTTGCCTGGAAGAAGTCTGAACTGGCATCAACTTTGAATTTAATAAAATACTTGGAACACACTCTCTTTGGATGTTATTTGAAACTTGACTTGTGTGCTGCAGACAGTGATGCACCCTTACTTCCTGAACATGTCCACAACCACTTGCTTGTTTCCTTTGAACTTCAGGGTTTTTTTTTCCTGGCTAGGTACAATAACATTGTGAACAGCAGCTCACAGTAATGTGTATGCAAATATATGTATTGACCAGCAAGTTTAAAAGACTTGACTAAGAATGTTCTTCACTTAACATTTGAAAGTTTGATGACTTAAAGGCCTATGAGAACTTTCAAGGATGAGTAGCCAATATTATTTCAAAGTGTCAGACTCCTAATGAGGTTCATTGGACTACACATGACAAACTTGTATCACTTAAAACAACATCTTCATAAACATTGCAGTTTATGCTTTATTCCATGCTGCTGAATTGATGTCATATAATGCATATGTTTGTATTTTGGGCCTAATGTGTGTAAATGTAACAACTACTACAGTGCAACAAAACGGGAAGATTAAATGTGGTCTCTTACACATAAGATCTCTAGCATCGAAAGCAATATTGGTAAATGATTTAATATCAGATTATAATGATATATGCTGTGTCACTGAAACTTGGTTGAGACATGAAGAATATGTCAGCATAAATCAGCCCACTCCACCCAGCCATATCAACACTCATATTGCTCGAGGCACGGGCCGAGGAGGTGGAGTTGCAGCAATCTTTGACTCAAGTTTACTTATCAATACAAAACCGAAATTAAATTATACCTCCTTTGAAAGCCTCGTTTTTAGTCTTACGCATCCGACCTGGAAAACTTTGCAGCAAATCTTATTTGTTACAGTGTATCGTGCACCAGGTCCTTATTCAGAATTATTATCAGAATTCTCTGGGTTTTATCAACTTTGGTTCTTAAAACAGACAAAGTAATTATCGTAGGTGACTTTAATATTCATGTTGACGATGATAAAAATAGCCTTACTGTTGCATTTAACTCTATATTAGATTATATTGGTTTCTGTCAGAGTGTAAATAAACCAACCCACTGCTATAATCACACTCTCGACCTTGTTCTGACTTATGGTATTGAAATTGAGCAACTATTAGTCGAACCGCATAATCCTGCTTTATCCGACCATTTCTTAGTAACTTTTGAAGTACTATTACGAGACTACAAAGCATTAGTCAAAAGCGCTTGCAGCAGAAACCTATCTGTTAGTGCTATAGCCACATTTAAGGAAGAGATTCCACCAATACTTAACTCGATAGCATGTCTGCATGTAGGGGAGGAAACTTATACAAAATGTACACCACCCCAAATTGATCATGTTGTTGATAGTGCTATAGATGCGCTGCGAATAAAATTAGACTCTGTTGCTCCTTTGAAAAAGAAGAAAATAAAACAACATAGATTAGCTCCATGGCATAAAGCCGCAAAATAAAGCAAAAGTCTAGACAACTTGAAAGGATATGGCGTTCCACTAAACTTGAAGAATCTCATTTAATTTGACATATTACTCTCAATGAATATAAGAAAGCACTGCGTAAAGCGAGAGCAGCCTACTACTCTTCATTAATAGATGAGAATAAGAATAATGCAATATTTCTTTTCAGCACTGTAGCCAGGCTGACAGAGAGCCACAGCTCGATTGAGCCTTCTATTCCCATAGCACTCAGTAGTAATGATTTGATGTGTTTTTTAACGATAAAATTGTTACTCTTAGAAACAAAATTAATGACCTCTTGCCTTTGACCAGTATAGTGTTATCAACAGCTCCCGGAAACGTAAGTTCTAATATTACACTAGATAGTCAACTAGAATGCTTTTCAGCCATAAACCTTGAACAATTACATTCAATGATTCTCTCTTCTTAACCATCAACGTGCATGTTAGACCCAATTCCAACTAAGCTGTTGAAGGAAGTTTTTCCATTAATTAGCACTTCTTTATTAAATATTATGAATATGTCTTTATTATCAGGCTATGTTCCACAATCATTCAAAGTAGCAGTGATAAAACCGCTTCTTAAAAAGCACAACCTCGATCCAGAGGTTTTAGCCAACTATAGACCTATTTCTAATCTTCCGTTCCTCTCAAAAATTCTTGAGAAAGCGGTCGCAAAACAGTTGTGTGATTACTTAAAAAACAATGATTTATTTGAAGATTTTCAGTCTGGCTTTAGAACACATCATAGCACAGAGACAGCTCTGGTTAAAGTCACAAATGACATTCTAATAGCCTCAGACAAGGGACTTGTCTCTATTCTTGTTTTGCTCGATCTCAGTGCTGCATTTGATACTATCGACCATGATATCCTATTGCAAAGACTAGAGCACTTAGTTGGCATACAGGGAACTGCTTTAGGCTGGTTTAGGTCCTATCTATCTGAACGCTCTCAGTTTGTACGTGTTAACGATGAATCTTCCACGCAAACCAAAGTTAGCCATGGAGTGCCACAGGGCTCAGTGCTCGGACCTATTTTGTTCACATTATATATGCTTCCGTTAGGCAATATTATAAGGAATCATTCTGTAAACTTTAATTGTTATGCGGATGATACTCAACTATATTTATCAATCAAGCCTGATGAAATTAATCATCTAAATAAAATTCAAGACTGCCTTAAGGACTTAAAAACGTGGATGACCTTAAACTTTTTGATGTTAAACACGACCAAAACTGAAGTTATTGTACTTAGCCCGAAGAATCTACGAAACAAATTATCTAAAGATATACTAACTATGGATGGCATTAATTTGGCCTCCAGTGAGACTGGAAGGAATCTTGGTGTTATATTTGATCAGGATTTATCCTTTAACGCCCACATAAAATCAATTTCAAGGACCGCCTACTTCCATCTACGTAACATTGCAAAAATCAGGCATATCTTGCCTCAAAACGATGCAGAGAAACTAGTCCATGCATTTGTTACTTCTAGGCTGGATTATTGTAACTCTTTATTATCAGGGAGTACCAAGAAGTCAGTCAAGTCGCTTCAGCTGATTCAAAATGCTGCGGCTCGTGTACTAACCAGAGTTAGGAAAAGGGACCACATTACTCCTGTTCTGGCTGCCTTACACTGGCTCCCTATAGAACACAGGATATAATTTAAAATTATTCTTCTCGCCTACAAAGCCCTTAATGGGCAGGCGCCATCTTACCTTAAAGAACTCATTATACCCTACTGTCCTACTAGGGCATTGCATTCCAAGAATGCAGGGTTGTTGGTTGTTCCTAGAATCTCTAAAAGTACAATGGGAGCCAGAGCCTTTTCTTATCAAGCTCCACATTTGTGGAATCAGCTTCCAGTTTGTGTTCGGGCGGCAGACACCCTATCCGTTTTTAAGAGTGCGCTTAAGACCTTCCTTTTTGATAAAGCTTATAGTTAGGGCTGATTAGATTCAGCCCCTAGTTTTGCTGATATAGGCTTAGTTTGTCGGGGGACATCCTACTTCTTCCTTCTCTCTGTCTATACCTGTGTACTCTCATGTTCCGATTAATCCAGCTTCCCCAAATGTCTTTCTTTTTGGTGTCTATATACGCCGGGATCCGGAGTCATGGATGATCCTGCGGTCCTGTGTCCTGAATCGCGAGCCCTGGATCGCGAGTCGTGGCTGTGGTCCTGGATCATCGGTCCTGGATGGATATCCTCGTGGATTCATCTTCCTATTATACACACATGCATTTCCAAACATTTGGACTACCTATGTTGCAAATGTATTATCTTTTCAATTTACACACAGCATCTATTGCACATCTGTCCATCCTGGGAGAGGGATCCCTCCTCTGTTGCTCTCCCTGAGGTTTCTCCCATTTTTCCTTTTAAACTGGGTTTTCTTCGGAAGTGTTTCCTTGTACGATGTGAGGGTCTAAGGACAGAGGGTGTCGTATTGTCATACTGATATTCTGTACACACTGTGAAGACCACTGAGACAAATGTAACATTTGTGATATTGGGCTATATAAATAAACATTGATTGATTGATTGATTGATTGATTGATTGATTGATTGATTGATTGATTGATTGATTGATTGATTGATTGATTGATTGATGTGTATAGGTCCTGTTAGGCATGTGTGTAACTGTTAATCAAAAACAGAAACACTGAGAGAATTAAAAAGTATGCCTCCTTCTATAGAGTAAGACGGGTGAGCTGGAGGGCCCTGAGGTGGATGGATTTGTCAAAGATATGATGGAGCTGGTGAAGGTGCCCTTACATTCCCTTATATACAGAGCTGATACACAATGTTATTGATCAGATATCAGTCAGTGTCATTCATCAGGAGTCTTCTGACCTCTCTGTAACTCTTCCACCCCCCGACCCTCTCCTCCAGCCCAGCATCAGTGGCACAGACCTGGACAAGTTCAGGAAAGCTCTGATGGGTCACTGCGACATCAACGGAGACGGAAAGATCCAGAAGAACGAGCTGGCTCTCGGCCTCAAACTCAGCTAACAGACCCCTACAACGTTCACACATTTTTCTTTCTTTCCTCTATCCTTCTTTCCATCTTCCTTCTCTCTATGTACAGTTCTAAATTATTTCATTTTTCAATTTAAATGTGTATCTTTTACTATACTCTTTTACTCCAGTCTAAATCATTACTTCTACCTCCCTATTTTAGCAGTATCGCCTCAATTAGTGGCTCTCAGTTGGTGTTTTAAGAATGATGTATCTACATGTTTTATGCTCATATATATAATATGTTATATATTGCTATAATATTTATATTAAAATATCTAGCAATTTAAATAATGGTAAATGTGGAGCCTTGAGTTGGGACATACAAATAGTTTATTTTCTTTGTAATGTAAAAAATAATGAAACATTGTTTGAATTACATTTTTTGTGAAACGAGTATCATGAATGATGGCTAATAAAATAGCTTGTGTCTTTGTCAGCTGTGTCTCTCTTTACTGAAACCATAAGTGTGCTACAAAAAGTGCTTTCAGTCACTGCAGGTGACTTTTATAGGGCCCTATAATCAATGGCTGCTTGGAGGAAAGAACATTTACAGTAATTGAGTCTAATTATAAGCAGTGATATAAAATGTGGTTTTCAATAAGCCAAAACACTTCCAAAATCATTTTCAAATCACAAGAACATTTGTTTTTAAGTAATCAAACAGTGGTAAAAGGTCCCATAAGATCTCAACTTCAGTGGAAGAGAACAATATCTTATTTGCAGTGGAACATATATATAAATTAAATTTTAAACATATGTTAATATGTATACATATATATGTGTTTGATTTTAATACAGCTTGTCATTTCATAGTGTTTTAAGATCAAAAGCTTACACTTTTTAGGTCTTAGTTTCTGGGTCTTACTAAAACCTCTGTGGTATTGAAGGAGGACAATTCAATCAAGACCTCAATAAACAAAAACAAAACTACGATCAAACTATTATCGCCTGTCAGGGGAATTTTGCCTAGCGGCCAGGTAAAGGTTATCATTTGGTTAAAGTGACTTTTGAATCAGATCTGCTGACAGAATGAAATGTTGAAATGTGTCAAATTAGCTAAAGTGTGGACACCTGCCCAGGTTGCCAGAGGGCGGAGTTCCCAAGCTGATTCCAATGACTTCATCAGTGCGATGATTGGTCAGCTCATGCACCGACACTTTAAAAGGACCACTGTCTTTGCAGCAGTCATGAATCTGAAATAATAGATTATTTTTGTATTTGCTGGACACGGCTTACATACTGTTTGGTTTCAGTTTTACAACAAAAATGTATTTTGGATTGTGTGTGAGGTAAGATATTCTTATTTTGGCAGATTTCTTATATTTATTCTACTTAACTGTTTTTGGTTGGCTCATGTTTAATTCCTCTTTTCTTAGAGTTCTTGTGATGTCACTCTTGATTGTTGGGCAGCAAGCAAAGGGTAAGGATTTATGGTTCACAAGCTGCAATTGAAATGTATAATTTTCCTCTAAGGCTGTCTTTTAAAAAATGTGTTCTCCTTTTAGCACTCAGCTACAGAAGTGGAGGCTCCAGTGGCATTACACCTCACTTTGATTTTTCAAGAAGCCTTAAACCTGCTTCCACTTCCAGTGATGATAGTTCAGCACAGCCTGAGAGGGTTTTGGGTAGTTATTCACCCTTTCATGCTGATGGGGATTTATCTGAGACTCTGAAGCCAGCTGCTGCACCAAGTGCAGGAGGTTATAGGGGCTCTCATGGTAGGCAAGTAGATGGTTACAGTCCTGAGGGAAGTGTTTCTAGTTACGGGCCAAGCCAACCAATAATTCGTAAGCCAAACCAACTACCTCAAGCTAACCCTAGTGCAAATGGTGTCCTTCCAAGCAAAGCTGCCCCGTGGGCTTTCCCTTTGCCCCCTAATCCAAACTCTTTTCAGTCTGGTATTGCTTCAAGTTCTGCAATTGTGATGCACTCTGGTCCCTACTCCAAGCCCCAGAAGCCCAAAAACCTTCCAAAGCCCCAGCAGGCCGGCTACAAGCCCAAACCTCAGCAGGCCGCCAACCCGTCAAATCCCCTGCAGTCTTGGTACCATCCCAAACCCCAGCAGACCAAGCCCAACCAGCCCTCCTACCCGAATCCTCAGCAGGCCAAGCCCTACCAGCCTTCAAATCCTCAGCAGGCCAAGCCCTACCAGCCTTCAAATCCTCAGCAGGCCAAGCCCTACCCGCCTTCAAATCCTCAGCAGGCCAAGCCCTACCAGCCAGCCTACCCTTTGAATCCCCTGCGGGCTACCAACCCTTCAAGTCCCCTGCAGTCTAGGTACCAGCCAAAACCCCAGCAGCGTTCCTACCCTTCACATCCCCAACAGGCCAAACCTCAGCAGGCCGAACCCCTGCAAGGGGTACTCCAAAGTAAAGCTGGCATGTGGCACTTTACTTCCGAAGGAAGTGTTTCTTCTGGCTCTAATGTGCAGGCCAAGCCCTACCAGCCAGCATACCCTTTGAATCCCCAGCGGGCTACCGACCCTTCAAGTCCCCTGCAGTCTAGGTACCGGCCAAAACCTCAGCAGAGTTCCTACCCTTCAAATCCCCAACAGGCCAAACCTCATCAGGCCGAACCCCTGCAAGGGGTGCTCCAAAGTAAAGCTGGCATGTGGCACTTTCCTTCCGAAGGAAGTGTTTCTTCTGGCTCTAATGTGCAGGCCAAGCCCTACCAGCCAGCAAACCCTTTGAATCCCCAGCGGGCTACCAACCCTTCAAGTCCCCTGCAGTCTCGGTACCAGCCCAAACCCCAGCATCCTGCCTACCCTTCGAATCCTCAGCAGGCCAAGCCCTACCAGCCTGCCTACCCTTCAAATCCCCTGCAGTCTAGGTACCGGCCAAAACCCCAGCAGCCTTCCTACCCTTCAAATCCCTTGCAGTCTAGGTACCAGCCCAAACCCCAGCTTCCTGCCTACCCTTCAAATCCTCAGCAGGCCAAGCCCTACCGGCCTTCCTACCCTTCGAATCCCCAGCAGGCCAAGCCCTACCAGCCCGCCTACCCTTCAAACCCTCAGCAGGCCAAACCCCTGCAATGGGTGTTCCAAACTAAAGCTGGCATGTGGGACATTCCTTCCCAAGGAAGTGTTGCTTCTGGCTCTAATGTGCAGCCCACTGACTCAAACTCGCACTTGAATGTTGACCCAAGAAGTTTGAGAGAAATTCCAATGCCATTCCCGTACCAGCCCAGGTGGCCGCAGCAACTGGTGCCAGTGTAGAACAGACATCATTGACCTTCCTAACTGTAAGTTGGTTTAACTTAAAGATTGCTACAATGAAGTAAGGGAAATGCTTTACAAATGTTCTAAATTGTATTTTCTGTTCTCAGGTTCCTGAACTTGCCTGGAAGAAGTCTGAACTGGAATCAACTTTGAATTTAATAAAATACTTGGAACACACTCTCTTTGGATGTTATTTGAAACTTGACTTGTGTGCTGCAGACAGTGATGCACCCTTACTTCCTGAACATGTCCACAACCACTTGCTTGTTTCCTTTGAACTTCAGGGGTTTGTTTTCCTGGCTAGGTACAATAACATTGTGAACAGCAGCTCACAGTAATGTGTATGCAAATATCTGTATTGACCAGCAAGTTTAAAAGACTCGACAAAGAATGTTCTTCACTTAACATTTGAAAGTTTGATGACTTAAAGGCTATGAGAACTTTGAAGGATGAGTAGCCAATATTATTTCAAAGTGTCAGACTCCTAATGAGGTTTATCGGACTACACATGACAAACTTGTATCACTTAAAACAACATCTTCAGAAACATTGCAGTTTTTGCTTTATTCCATGCTGCTGAATTGATGTCATATAATGCATATGTTTGTATTTCGGGCCTAATGTGTATAGGTCCTGTTAGGCATGTGTGTAACTGTTAATCAAAAACAGACACTGAGAGAATTAAAAAGTATGCCTCCTTCTATAGAGTAAGACGGGTGAGCTGGAGGGCCCTGAGGTGGATGGATTTGTCAAAGATATGATGGAGCTGGTGAAGGTGCCCTTACATTCCCTTATATACAGAGCTGATACACAATGTTATTGATCAGATATCAGTCAGTGTCATTCATCAGGAGTCTTCTGACCTCTCTGTAACTCTTCCACCCCCCGACCCTCTCCTCCAGCCCAGCATCAGTGGCACAGACCTGGACAAGTTCAGGAAAGCTCTGATGGGTCACTGCGACATCAACGGAGACGGAAAGATCCAGAAGAACGAGCTGGCTCTCGGCCTCAAACTCAGCTAACAGACCCCTACAACGTTCACACATTTTTCTTTCTGTCCTCTATCCTTCTTTCCATCTTCCTTCTCTCTATGTACAGTTCTAAATTATTTCATTTTTCAATTTAAATGTGTATCTTTTACTCCAGTCTAAATCATTACTTCTACCTCCCTATTTTAGCAGTATCGCCTCAATTAGTGGCTCTCAGTTGGTGTTTTAAGAATGATGTATCTACATGTTTTATGCTCATATATCAACCCAGTCTCATAGCATTTCGTGTTCACCAACACGATTTTTAATCTATTGATTCGTGTTCACCAACACGATTTTCCCCTTTTTTTCGTGTTGCACAGCACGATTTTAAAAGCAATGTATTTCTACTGGTAATGTGTTTCGTGCCTGCAGGCTGCAGCACGTCTTTTTAAAATAAATGTGGCTCAGAGCCTCAGGATACTGAAATCTGTATTTTTTAAATCTTTTTTTCCTTCTAATTTGTTAATCTTTTCAAAATAACACACTGTTATTTACTCACCAATAACACACAATTATCCTTTCTTTTATTTATTGGTTTAATTCCATAATCTCGGGCTTTTTTGGCGTCCGTCAGGAACTGAATTTCAAAATAAATATAACCGGAAACAGACGTAGGCATTTTGAGCGATTACCCAAGATCCTCAGCTATGGTTTTAAGCTCGCTGATTGGATGTGTTAGCCGCAATGCATGCTGGGATTTGGTGTTTATATTATATGAAATCCGGAAAACATTTTAAAAGAATAAAATAATACTTAATTCCGAGTGCTCTTGCTTTTCTCTTTGAAAGTCATCACATAACGGCATTGTAATACACGGTTCGGCTGCATTACATATTACAGATCTGCCGTAGTTCTTTATTTATAGAGCCCTGATGAGAAGACCTTTGGAAAAACTGGAAGAAATGCCGCCGAAACTGAATAGTTGACGTGGATCATAAATATATCAACAATTAAACAACATCTTCAATTTCTCTTCACACAATACGTCTACTTGCAGTATCAACACTAATTCGGCTGACTTTTACATTTGATCTAATTCATAGATAGGTTATATTTACACCATAACGGTGCACAGCTGATATAAAAGGACTGTAGTTTTTAAAGATATTACTGATTTTCTTTGAATGTAAGAATGTAAATACTGAGTCTGAAATAGTATAGCAATATGCTGTAAAATTATGTGAAAGCATGCATAAAACTATACATCTTCAGATGTTGTATATACACACTAATAATACAAAGCTATTATGGCTGTGTCTACCTTGTGTGCACCTCCTAGTGGTTAAAGCACGTTATTGAATTATTGTTTTTATGTGTTATATTTGATTAAAAAAATATTAAGAGTACATACTTTCATAGGGGGAACGTATAAATATAGAAATATAGAATATAAAAAATCAAGAAGATACTATAAGTGATCTCTACAATAAAACAGTTTAGTGCAGGGTGTACAAAGATAGTAATAGGAGGAGGTGCAAAACAGAAAAACGGATTAACCTTTATTTAAACATTAAATAACAGATGAAGGTCTTCTTTTAAATAAGAAAAAAACTTTGGGGGTATCTATCTACAGATACATATTAAGCCTGACAAAGTACTTAACGTCTAATATATTGCTTTCCTGCAATGTTAACTATGTTGAAGCACTTATTTTAACTGATATTATACATATGAATTATACTCTTATGTATGTAGATAGAATAAGAAACGTGCAGAATATGACAGTTTAATGGTGGAGGTACACACATATTTATAGATGTCTTGTAATGCACTGTTGAGGAACCTGTGACCCAAGTTTTTCATTCATTGCATAACTACACCGTAGTTGTGTATGATATGTCAATAAACCTTTGAAAATCTTGAAAGGGATGTGCAAAACAGCTATAATATACAGTCTGTAATTAACTATTAGTAGAGCATAACGAATAATGAATATACTTTATTACTTGTTTCCATTCATGTCAATTGCAGATACATCATGTTTAGTCTTCTCAAGCACCAACTATCAAATATCTCTCCTGATTGTTGGCACTTGTTTTACCTGAATTTTACTCAGGTGTAACTAAAGTCTGATTTAAGGGTTGTTTATATTTCACATAATTAATCAGAATCTGCAAAGTAACTCAAATAAATGCAGTGGAGTAAAAATACCAGGTTAACCTCTGAATTGTAGTGGAGTAGAATTACAAAGTAGCAATGAGCTGTCATGTGGGTATATATTAATGCTATATATTAATGCTGCGCATTATGAACACAAGCGATTGTCACCCATTTATTAATTATATGTTTTACATTTGATAACACCAATGTGTTTAATACTGGCAACTTCTAATTGTGGGAAAAACGAAAACGTTCAGTAGAGACGTCCCATAGAACATTTTGCGAAACACAATAGCCAGCATGTGTAGTTCTGGGGGGGAGTTCGATTCCAGTTTTGGATAGACTGGCATGGTTTCGTTCCATTTCACACAGCTGTTTGACGCTCTGCATAACCTTACGGGGACTGTAGTCCTAAACGATAGCTGGGGATTATGGGTAGTGTAGTGTCTTCGGCCATCCTAAACTCAGAAATGTTGACAATCGCAATGATGCTCAAAATGTCCCTTATAGGCCTACGTCTGTTTCCGGTTATTTTTATTTTGAAATTCAGTTCCTGACGGACACCAAAAAAGCCCGAGATTATGGAATTAAACCAATAAATAAAAGCAAGGATAATTGTGTGTTATTGGTGAGTAAATAACAGTGTGTTATTTTGAAAAGAATAACAAATTAGAAGGAAAAAAATATTTAAAAATACAGATTTCAGTATCCTGAGGCTCTGAGCCCCATTTATTTTCCTCACAGACGGCAACAAAAGTCCGAAATTATACGATTTAAAATAAAAGCAATAATTGTGGCTTGATATTGAGTAAGAACATGTTTTTATGAACCACACAGCTTCCGGTCTTCCACGACCCGACCGGAGAAAAAGACGTGCTGCAGGCAGTAGAAATACATTGCTTTTAAAATCGTGCTGTGCAACACGAAAAAAAGGGGCAAATCGTGTTGGTGAACACGAATCAATAGCATTAAAAATCGTGTTGGTGAACACGAAATGCCGTGAGACTGGGTTGAATATTCTGCCCCCTTGCTGGGTGTGCCTCAGGAGGCTTCATGCTGCAAATCGTTTCCAAAGCTCAAAATCACAGATGTTTGTCAAATTACCTTTTCACAGGCTTAAATCAAAGTTTCTTAGCAGATTATGCTGGCACCCAGGGACCCATGTCTGTTGAAACCTGCACTCAAGACTGAAGTTTGCACTGAATGAGCCAGGAGTATTACACGTCACCATGTCGTTGTGTCCCTGGGCAAGACACTTCACCTCAAATTGCTCCTGTGGGGATTGCCCACAGTACTGAGTATGTAAGTCACTTTGAATAAAAGCATCTAACAAGTAACATGTAATGTAATGCTATCTAAACGTTTAAAAACACGACAGGCCCCTAGCCTAGTGCTAGCAGGAAATATTCTAGCAACGTTTCTTTATTGATCCGTTAGTTCCTCACGATTATTCTGTGATAATGATGTTTTCCCGTTTCTATGCTCTGTAGATCACATCGCAGGGAAAGCAGACATCACAGATGCCTTCTGTGGCATATATATTTTAAAATATATTATAAAAAGGTGTAAATCACACGAATCGACCAATGGGTTCCAGAGATATAGTCCTGCGTAAAGTATAAAGAATGCCAGCCAGCGTAACAACATTATGCAGTCGACTTCATTTATTGTTTACAACGTAACGAAGTAGGAATTGCAGCAGGACCCAGAGCGCACGGAGCACAGAGCGGACAGCAGATAACGGAATTGCAGTTGTATTGCTTATAGATTATCAGAACATTTCAAAGGGGACACAGCCCCATTGGATATTAACCTATGGATTAACTACATCATCGTTTTTATCGTTTTAATGCCATTGAAGACCAGTTTAGACCAGACAAAGACCAAGGTAAGTCATTGTTAGCCTAGCGCATGTTCGTACCTAGCGTCACTTGTTTTGATGTACGTTTTTGTTGATAACGTCGCGAGTTTGTATCTTTCAGTGTTGAGGTGGGCACCGTTAGATTCTGTGTCTTTACGATCATAAATGATGTGTTGGATGTGCAGCTAGGATAAGTAATAAGGGAGCTAGGAGTTATTTTCGGTGCAGTAATAGGTTCGCATTTTTCGCTCGGGGCTAATTCAGAGGCACACTGTTAGCATTGTGTGTTTTTTTTGGAAAAAATAAATGAAAAAGATCAGTTAAATGAGTTTTTTCCCGTTATATGGATATAAAATATTCATAGTTTATTAAATATTAAGGTTCCGTAGACGTTGTTTCCTGCAAATGACGCGATTTTGGGTCCGTGGAGCCTAAGAGGATAACAGAGTATGTTTTATTATTTTATTTTTTTATTTTTATTTTTTTCACAACAGTTGTATTTGGATGGAATGAATACCTATAGTGATAATTCAAAGTAATAAAATGATTTTTACAGTGAAAAAGTTCAAATGGAACTGATGGTTCCCAAATTACCCAGAGGTGAGTCCGCCTGGACTTTATTTTTCTAAACCTCTCTAAAAAGGTCAAATTGCAATTGTTTTGCATCAATCTTGATACAGGGTACTTATTATATGTTATAGTTTGGATTCCTACATCTTTTAGTCTACTAACCCATCATTCAAGGGTGGTTTTCACTATAAGTAATGTTTTTTTTAGGCGGACATTAGAATGTACATGTTTTTACTATGTTCCATCTGAATTTACTTTAAAATAAAAACATCTATATTGATTCTGACACTTCTACATCCAATTCACAGGTGTAACCTTGCTTTGAGAGAAAAAAATATTAATTTACCCCTTTTAGAAGTGAAGATATAGTCTTTGTTGTGTTAGTGGCATTTTCGAGCCTGAAACCTGAAAAACAGGCTCAGGGCTAACCCTAACCCTAACCCTAACCCAGTGGTTCTCAAACTTTTTCTGTCAATCCCCACTTTGAACAGGTGGGCCTTTTCATTCCCCACCTGTTCATCATCGCTCCAATAAAATGGTAGGCCAAGCTTAAAATTGTCAAATGTATCGTTCTATAACAGGGGTCTCCAACTTTTTTTAGGATGAGGGTTACTTTAAAAAAATAAAACAAGTCGTGAGCTACTTTTACTCCTCTTTTTTGTTTTTTTGCAGTGTATATATTAGCACATTTTAACATTATTATATGCTACCTTTAACCTTTGAGTGCTGTTTGGGTCTGTGGGACCCGTTTTCAGTGTTTACTAAAATAAAATGTATGCAATTTAATTATTTTAACCTGCTTTATTTGGTGGTGGACATCACATCCTCGAGGGTCCGGGGGCATGCACCCCCAGGAAGATTTTTTTTAAATGTTGAAGTTGAATGCATCAATCTGGTGCACTTTGAGCTAGGGCTGCTCAATTAAATCGTATTTTAATCGCAATTACGATTTTGGCTTGCAACGATTATGAAAACAACATAATCGAAATAAAACGATTTTATTTATTTTTTAAATAGGTTTTCAGTTGAATTATACTTAAAGTTCAGGGTAATCAACTGTTAAAAACATACTTTTCAAATTATTTTCTTCAATAAATTGATGTTTTTCAAAGTAAATAGTGAATTGTTTTTAATAATCGTGATATCAATTATTGACCCAAATAAATCGAGATTATGATTTTTGCCATAATCGAGCAGCCCTACTTTGAGCCCAACATGAATTTATGGATACACTCTCAACACTCAGATGAAAGGGAGCTGTATACTTTTCAATAATCCAAACATCTTTAGAATATGATCACAACAAATCATTTAAACTTGTTTATTCTTATCTTATGTTACCTAGTTAGCATTCTTTCTTTTTATTTATGCATATTCGACTAATCACTCCCCTTTTAAACTTTTTACTGTCCTATAGTACACATTGGAATGATTTCTTACTTTATTTTGTACAACTTTATTAAATAGATAAAGGTGTGCTCTCTCTCTTGCTCTCTCGCTCTCTCGCTCCACATTGCTTTTCTTCCCGACTGCAACGCTGTTGTGTGTGTCTGTGAGAGCGTTTCACACGTGTGTATGAGAGATTTTTACCAGTGGCGAGCCTGTCTCTGAGGGCCTAAGATATTCTACAAAATAATATTTAAAAACATTAAAACAAATTAAATGTTTCTTTATATATTTTTTTTAAATATGTTTTTAGTAATATAGTTTTACCAAAAATAACTTGATTAAATTGTATTTAAAATAACATTTCCAAAGAAATAAATCCTTTGAATCTGCCTATTCAGTTTCTGTTTGAATGTGAAGGGTTAAATGAAAGAAGCTCCTCTCTGCGAGTCTGTGAAGACAGGAGCTGATTGGACGTCCAGCTATGAATTCACAGAGGGCCAGCTATAGTAACTGAACGAGAGTAATGTCAAATGACAGTACAATTGACCAATCATATCTTCCCTCTAAATGGGTGGGCTTTATTATCGCGGACTTTATGACAAGTTCCGCCCGCTGTGAAACGTTTGTTTCCATAGCAACAACAACTGTCAACAGCGTAAACTTGCCTTCAAAATAAAAGCATGCCAAATTACACTTACAAGACATACAACTGCAATGAAAGTAACAAACACAATGCAATATCCTTTTCAATTTCAAAGAACACAAATTGGGTTATCTACAGGTGTTGTTTTGTGTGGTAGAGGGTCGCTTTTCATTGATACGTTGTGCACCCCGGGCGGGCCGTTGTTTTGATATTCCACCAGTGTATAAATAATAAATAAATGTGGAAAAAAAATGTAAAAACATTTTTAAATTTTTTTTTTTTTTAAATAATTTTTTTTTTTTTCGCGACCCACCTATCACATCTCTGCGCCCCACACTTTGAGAAACGCTGCCCTAACCCAAGGCACTGTTAGCACTTACCCTACTATGCATGGTTTATGCGAATAGAACTTTAATTTTGATTGTCTTTGTTGTACTCCTCCTATCACCACTTTATTTTACCCTGCAGTCTTTAACACCTCTCTCCCCTGAGTCACTACCTGTCCCTTTAAGGAGTGTTGCTCCGCCTCCTGATGAGGTCACAACGGACTGGGCCAATCCCAAGCGCCCACATGCATGCCCTGTTACTAACATTTCATTGATAAAGATGTGCCAATGGACGGCTCGGACTCACTCTCCTTTTATCCTCCTGAAGAAGCCTCAGCGGTGAAACGTCGAGGAAACCCTCTGCTCTCCCTCTACTCTTTTAAATAACTTTTTGTTATTTTAAAACTAATTTTGGTATGATCGTTTTTAACGGCTCTGCTCACATGGACTATTTTTAACAACTACATGCAGCAAACAAACGTTTAAGGTACAAGAGATTAAAGGAGCCCACGGACAACAACTGCTTCAAACGGTGACGGACATAAGAAAGAGTGTGCACACTGAAGACTCCGTAATACCGCACCAGGAAGCCGGGCCCCTCCAGACTCATCCCAAACTGGTTTTAATCTTCTCCTATACTGTATGTTAGCACGGAAAGGATTTTTACCCCCGTGTGGGTGACGATCCCCCTCGGGGGCTCCTAACCTGTGAGTTTTTTTAGACCGTTTTTAAACCATCATTTAAATCTTTAACCACTGTCTTTCTACATTTTCCTTTTTAACTCGTTGTGTGTCCCTTCCCAATTGCTGTAATTAAGTATCATTTTACTGTGTTTTTATCTCCTTGTTACTTCCTCGCATACCCATTTTGATTAATTATTTGCCAGTGCAACTTAATTGGTTTTATTTAAATACTCTCTCTGGTTGCCTCTTCCCGTCACCTCCGTGGCTGCCACAATTGCGTTCCTGTGGATGAGTTGATCGGCTGTGATTATCTTCAGTACAACAGTACAACATTTGACAAAGTACAACAGAACACCTGGATGCACAATAACATGACGATACTCAGACACCATTATGTCCAGGTTATTGCTGTGGAGCTAGCGCACCTCCCTCCCTTTAACCAGGCTGCCTTTGACAGGTCTGCCCAGTGGGGTCGGGCGAGGTATGCCCGCAGACTCAGGCCCTCCTCCCTTTCCACCTTGAGGGACCTCCTAACCAGGGGGCCCCCAACTGAGGAGGGCCCCGCGGCACCCTTGTTTGCCCCCTCTGACTTTCCTCCTCCTCTTCTTCCTCCTCTTCATCCACCAGCAGCCAATCTGTCCCTCCACACTCATCACTCTGCTCACCCCCCTTCCCATCCTCATCCCTCTTCTCCCTGCTCTCCTCCCCCCCCTCCTCCCCCAGTTCCTATTCCCTCAACTCACCTTTCTAACCCCTACCCTGCCCCTAATCCTAAACCTAAGGCCTCCCTTCCCTCGCCTAATCCTAATCTCGCCCCAGGCCCTAAACCCAACCTCACCCCAAGCCCTAAACCCAACCCCCTCTCCCTCCTGCCTCATCACCCCCGACCCTCTCCCTCACCTCCCCCTTCCTCCTCCCCCCATTTCCTCACTCCCCACCTGGCCCAAATACAAACCTCCCACTAACCCCCCTTCTAAACTGACTCCTCACCCCTCTTCCTTCCCTACTTCTCTTTCTACTTCCTCGGGCCTCTGTGCGTCGGGGGGGAGGGCTGTGGCGGGGGGCCTGGGGGTGCTTCCTCGGCCCCTGCCTCAGCGCACTCTTGGGAACCGGTTGCGGATTGAGGTCCATCCGCTCCCTCGGACCGTGCTCGACCGTCTGGGGGCCGATGGGACTGGGTTCTTGACCTGGCCCTCCGTCTCTCCTTCCTCCCCTCCCTCCGTGCCACCCTCCCCACAGAGAGTAGATACCCCGTTAATGCAGACACCTACCTCCCCCTCCCATCTCATTTCCATCTCTTCACCTCCCTCTCCACCCTCCATACAGATACACAGCAATGTCGCTCTCCCCTGCAGTAACACTATCTCCTCTTTTTCACCTCCAGTTCTACACAACAACCAGCAGAGGGAGCCAGAGCTGTTTGCTGTGGAGCCCCTGCAAAGCATACTGAGCCCTGAGGTGGATGTAAACATAACATCAGTGATGATCAAAGGCCCACTGAGAGTCAGTTTGACTTCAAGCCTAACATCTGAGACATCCACCTCCCACTCCACAGGGGTCTCTGCAGCGGCACCTGGCTCCCCCACACGCCCAGAACCTCACACACATCCCAGAACCTTTAAGAAACTGCAGGTATGGTCGTTGGAGTTGCTGAAGAGGACCCTTATTGTCGGGGACTCCAATCTCTCCCGCATCCCCCCCTTTACAGACCCCCACCTTCAGATAGATAGCTTTCCGGGTGCTAAATTCCATCACATAACTTCGATTCTCAGTAAACTTCCCCCATGTCACAACACCTCACAAGTTATAATATCAGTAGGACTCAATAATGGACTCTCAGACACTGCACTCTCATCTTCTATTAAACAACTGCAATGTGGAAACAGAGCACTCTCTGCTTTCCAAACGCCACCATTTACATCCCCATCATAAACTTTTCCAACAGTCTGACCATCCACCAGCAGACTGCACTCACCACACTCAACAACACCATAGCTTCCAAATACAACTTCATACCGGAAATAAACCCACTACTCTTCCATGTCACTTCACGTGACAACATCCACTGGACCCTGCAGACGGCCGAGATGTTACTCAGGTACTGGAAGCAGCATTTAAACTACTGAACGGGGATCATAATTGCATTACAACTCCCCACCGCTCAAATATAACCAACCTCTCTGCCGTTTTCTCCCCCACGGCCGCACAGCTGGAGCTACTGGAAAAAGGCTTATCATTCATTCCAACACCCAAACTCCCCACCCGACCGGAGATCAGGGCGGACCTCCACGCCTTCCACAGGCGGATTAAGATCATGGACCACTTCCTGGGGAGCCAGGGGCGGGAGCCTGTTCTGTTCACCGGACCGTCCACCTGGGAACCACACACGGCAACATCAACACCTGAAATAACACAACTAATTAATAAAATCAACTAGCACTCACACATTGGCGCCCCCTTCCACACAGCACACACAACATTAGCCAGGAACAATTACAAATTATTAAAACATTAGGTAACAGCCAACACATAGTCATCAAACCTGCAGATAAGGGGGGCCAAATAGTCATACAAGATAGGGACAATTATATATTGGAAGCACATAGGCAGTTAAATGACAACACATACTACAGATCACTGACGCACCCACTTCAATTGGAAACACAAACACTAGTTAGGGACATTACAGCAACACTTTACACTAACAAAATCATAAACAAAAAACAAAAACAATATCTGGATGGTCCGGAGGAGCCCAGGCCCCGCCTCTTCTACCTGCTCCCCAAGATCCACAAGCCTGTGGAGACGTGGACGGTCCCCTCTGTGGTTCCGGTCGGCCGCCCCATCATCAGCGACTGCGGTTCAGAATCATACAACATAACAGAATACATCGATCATTTTATTAATCCCCTTTCAAAACTCCACCCCAGTTATCTCAGAGACACTATGATTTTGTCAACAAAATAAAAAACCTCACAGTACCCAGCCACACTCTCATTTTCTCCATAGACATAGTCTCACTGTACCAACATTGAAACCCCACTTGGCCTCACCGCAATTCAGCACTCCTTCAATAAAAACCCAGACCCATCCAGACCCGACAGCCAAATCATTCAGTTGCTCCACCTCACACTCACCCGCAATGACTTCATGTTCAACAATAACCACTACCTCCAGCTGTGTGGCTGTGCGATGGGCCGGAAATATGCGCCAGCCTACGCAGATATTTACCTGGCCCATTGGGAGGAAACGGTCTTTACTAAACTCCCCCTCAAACCCCTGCTGTACTTCCGGTACTGGATGACATCTTTGGCCTCTGGCACCACACAGAACAGGACTTCCTCACCTTCTCAGACATCCTCAACACACATCACCCTAAAATAAAACTCAAACATCAGTTAATACACACACTGTGGAGTTCCTCGACACTGGGGTGTTTTTCCGCAGCTCCAGCGACCACAGCAAGACACTTGCCACCAGGGTTTTCTTTAAGGACACAGATCGCCACGCACTCCTCCATAAAACCAGCTATCACCCTGGGCACACGTACAGAGGCCTGATTAAGTCCCAGCTGATCCGCTTCCACAGGATATGCACCCTCGCGGAGGATGTGGAGGAGGCTACCAGAATCCTCTTTAGTGCGCTGAGACCCAGGGGCTATTCGAGGCGCTTCCTTAGAAGCATTAAGGCGGAGGTCAGCCGCACCTTCATGGAGAAATACAAAGACATCTCCGCCCGGCCCTGCCCTGGTCCCCCTCATCACAACCTACTCAGGGAGCCTGACCAGCCTTTTAGGCAAACTAAAGGCCAATTTTGAGGGGGCCAGGGGGGACTGTGACGCGCTGCGGCCGTGCCGGCTGATCTCCGCCTACCGACGTAAAAAAATCTCCAGGACCTCCTGGTCCACACAAAATTAAATAAAAGCATCAAAACTAGGGAGGCGCCTCGGGTCTCTGAGGTTGGTTTCGTTCGCCTCCCCCACGTTTTCAATCCCTTCTCTCGAGAGGGGAGCAATGTACGGCAGGCCTTGACACCTAACACAAAAAACGCTATTTATGCAATTAGGTGCAAGGCCTGCCAGAGACTCTATGTGGGGGAAACGCGCAATGAGATCAGCCTCAGAATTAAACAACATCAATATAGAATTAGAGACGGGGACGGCACGAGCGTTTTATACAACCATTTTAAACTCCATGGCCTCCAGAGTGTGCAGTCAATGGGCCTGGAGAGCAGCAGCGGCTGGAGCACGGGCCAGAGGCGAGCGGCGGAGCGGAGGTGGATCCATCGCCTGGGCACCATTGACCCGGGCGGACTAAATGAAAAATATAATTGATGGGTCCGCCTCCCACCACTTAAACATGTTTTAACCTGTGTGATCTCCTCTCCCCCCGGGTCTCTCCCCTGCAGGTGGGTGATTTGGGTTCCCTTCTCTGCGGGTGTGTCAGCCTGTTTTAATCCGCCCTCCACGTATTTTAGCACTTATATTTATTTATTTATTAATTATTTATAGATCCTCCTCATCTGGACTTTTTGTATTGGTGTGCTACATTTTTATCGCATGTTTTCAGCACTATCTTATTTATCTTAATGGTGTTCATATTTATGTTTTTATTACTTCTTACATGTTTTATAATTTTAAATGTATTTATGTGTATGTTTTTATCTGAAAATGATCAAAGCCACATGAGGAGGGACGCTTTTATTTGTTTATTTATATTTATTTTAAATTATTTTATTACCTGGAGGCCGGGAAACCACCCGCAGAGAGGAACTCTTCATCTACCTGCCACCCTTTTAAATAGAAAACGGCTACCCTTTGGAATCTTTTAAACTTACCCGACCTCGATTTTAATGGTTTCTGTTTTTCAGTGACATCCAGTTCATTGTATACGATTTTACTAACCCGGTGTGCCTTCCTTTATTTTATTATTATTAGTTAATTTTAACACTCCCTTTACTTTTTAAATTAATATTACTGGGGAGAATGTTTTAATTATTTGTATTTTTATCATTACACTTGTGTTTTAACTGCACTTACACTACTATGCATGGCTTATACGAATAGAACTGGAATCACTTTTAAATTGGCCATTTTAGATCCCCCTATCATTTAGGGTGTTTTATGGATTCCATTGGGACAAGCTCCGCACACGCACACACACGTAGATACATCGATACACGCACGCACACACACACACCACCCTCCAGATCCTGGGACGGGGAGATCTGCTTTTTAACATACTCTGCCGCCGTTCTGTGGTCCGGCTCCGATCTGCACTTTTTAACCATTCGTCTGAAACGGTCTTGTCTGAAACTGAGCTTTTATGATGCTTTTAAAAGGGTTTTTATAAGGTTTATGTTTACGGAGGTTTTTAATGTTTTTTTAAACACCTATCTACCGAGAGCCAGTGAACCACGCAGGGCTCCTCCCCAACCTAACCCAAGGCACTGTTCGCCTAACATGTAAACTAGTTGTTCACACTAATCCTAATATTATCACTTAATATTAGCAAATTCTATTTTATTTTTTAAAACATATTTATGTAAATACATACACATATCGATTTGTTGTATAAATATTGCAAATCAAAACCTTTATTTACTAATAATTACCAAAAATCGTAGTTCTATCTCCTGTTATCAATGCATTCACATTGCCCGCCATGAACTTCCGGGGAACGATCCTCGTTTACATGAACCACGTGACGATGACCGTTTTTGGACTTCCGTTGTCGTAACTCTTCTATCTATATGGCGCTGGACTACACTTTGTGCTCTCTTTGACAAACCCCGTGATTAGTTTTCAAGCTCTGTGATTGGTTGACCTCCAACTGCATTCTATATGAAAAAAAACGTTTCGTAAAAGATAAAATCATACTTTATTCAGCAGTGCTTGCTTTACTCTTGAAAGTCATCACATGAATGCATTGTAATAAATGGTTCGGCTGCATTAAATATATTACACATCTGTCGTAGTTCTTTATTTTTATTTATCTACAGAGATCGGGCTCCGAATAGACCGGAAACTATTATTTTACTGTTCAGTTTGAATTTCACAATAAAGTTAGTAATATTTAGTTTTGATATTGTTTTTCATTAACTACTAGACCGCTGGGTCATGTTAAGACCATCTTTTCTGTGTTGCTGTGGGTTTTTTCCATTGCTTTTGTGTTACAAATATCAAAACAATAACTAAATATATCCGTCGTAAACTAAACCAGAAACAGCAGTATATTTTATTTTGTTAACACTGTAAACCTGACAGCTTTTTAACCCAAACCACCTACTGGTTAAAGCACGTTATTACACGTTTAGAGTAATGCAATGCAGGAAGATTGTGTTGGTTTTTAATGACTGTTTAAAATGCCTTTTTCTTAATGTCTTTTAGTATTATTAACTACTTGTTACTTGTTGCTAGGGACGCTGCTATCGATATTATTTCTGTTATGTTGTGTAACTGTTTAATGGTGTTATCTTTATTGCTACTCCCTTCCCTGTCAATGTATAGTGTTGGTCAACACACTCACTCCATAATCGTCCAGGAGCGACGTTTGGTCAGGGTCCCGTGGCGTGCAGTTGTGACGCTCCTAGGCTCCTTCAGCTTCATAAAGGGACGCAAATAGCTTTCAACTGATTGCAATGTATTCCCATCTGCGGCGGGATTTGACGCTCATGGAAGCACGGTATTCGTTTGTGTCGGCTGCCCTTAAAGGCAATGTGAGCATCCATTCTCATTGGATAACGGAGAATTGTACACCCGGAAGTAAGTATTCCACTTACTGTCGATTGATTTTACAGTGATATCTGCACTACTCATCGACTAAAAAACACCAGATTATCCTTGTTAATTACACAACATTGATTGGTTTAAATTGTGTGCAATGCTTTTGTATTTTTCCCCTTCGATTCGGAGAATCAAATATTTTTGCGGAGTAAAGGATGGCAGAAGACAGTACACTACCCAGAATCCCCAGCTATCGTTTAGGACTACACCATGTGCTCTGTTTGACAAACCCTGTAATAGTCCTCAAGCTCTGTGATTGGAGAGTGTGCTCCGAGGGTTACGCCGAGCGTCGAACAGCACTTGAAATGGGATGGAACCACGGCAGACTGTCCAAAACTGGATTTGAACGGGTCCACCGTGTCCCCCCCCTCCCCCACCCCGTCCCCAGAACTACACATGCTGGCTATTGTGTTTCGCAACATGTTCTCTATCTATGGCACGTCTCTACTGGGAGTTGTAGTTTTAAAAGACGTTTTCGTATTTCCCATAATAAGAAGTTGCCAGTATTAAACTGTGTACATCCCTGGAGGTTTAGGGGACAGGAAACACTCACATTTAAAACATATAATTAATAAATGGGTGAAAATTGCTTGTGTCCACAATGGGCAGCATTAATATATATACCCACATGCCAAATAAGGTCAGAAGAGCTTTATTTAACAGCTGGTCTTATGTTTGTGACCCCTGTTGTTAATTGATTACATTACATTAACTGATAAGCCTGAAACATGCACTTGTCAAGGTTCAGAGGCAAATTTTGCAAATATGGCAGTAGCCATCGATCAGCTTAAGATAAGATATACTTTATTGATCCCAAGTTGGAAACATTTGCGTTACATCAGCATGTGTAACAGTTGTGAATATTGTTACAACCTTCCAAAGGCTGGAACAAACAGGGAGGCCACACAGAGTTAAATGCCAAATATATGTTTATTTAACAGGTTATAGAAGAACACCTCTGATGAATAATGTATGTAAGAATCAGACTGTCAGTAGTGTGAGCAGTGTGTGAGTGTGTGGAAGGGTGTTGTAGCATGTTGGAGGGTGCATCAAACACAAGCTGTAGGCTGAGGTTGCTGCAGCATGCCAGGATCTGAATCAGAGAGTGATCATTGCAGCTGGGCAACCTTTATACCTTCTTGTGGCTCCGCCTCTAGATGGGCGGGCACAAACCGGACGACACTCCCAGTACCCAGTGATGTACCTGAACGCGTTCAATGAACGATCGTTCATGAACGCGTTCATATTTTGGGCGAACGTGAACTGAACGTACTGTATTTCCGCTAGATGAACGTAATTGAGAACGCGTTCATTCTCAGCGCTGTATAACGGCGTTCAAAAGTGCGTTCATTCTCAGCACTGTATTATAACGGCGTTCAAAAGTGTGCCAGATTTCATATGCCTTTCAGCCGAAAACCCAGTTAAAACACACCGTAAACAGGCTTCAAAATAATGCGGAAAACCACCCAATCTGGCAACAGCAAGCTGCCTGTAACGCTTACGCGCCTGTCACCCCTGGCTGTCGCACTAAAATATAAATATACTAAATATATCAGACTCCTCACAACAAACAATGTGGAACCGCGGAACCGGCGAGCATTGAATGAATGAATGAATGAATTAGTATGGACGAAGCCGAGAGCAGCTGCAGCAGCACTCGCTCAGAGTCAGACTCTACGGCAGGGTTGGGGAACCTCCGGCCTCCGGGCCGTATACGGCCCGCGAGACAATTTGGTACGGCCCTCGAGGTAATTTATAAACACACGCAAAAATAAAAAAATGAAAGAAATCTAGACCGCAAAAAAATGAAACAAACGAGTGCCTGTTTTTCCTGGCCAAGGTCAGGGTCCTTGAACACAACACGAGCCTAACGTGTCATCACGTGGTATATGTCTCCACTGACAGGGGTGCAGTTCTGACGGAGAGCACCAGAACGCCACTCCAGCACTTCAGAGATTGCAGTACCGATACATGCATACACATGCCGCAGTTTCTGCGTGTCTGTGTCTTTAGTTGAAAGTCCAGTGGCGATCTGCTCATCTGTCATACTGATCAGACAGTCAATAACTGTGTTGTTATCATTAGCATCTGGTTAGCTAGCTATGCTAACGAATATAAGAAGCTTTTTCTACAACCAGTGGGGTAAAGGCACATCTTTATATGATCATTATAGTTATAAAAAAAATAAGAGAATACAGTAATAAAATACTATATGACAGTTATTAATAAAGAACAATACAGTTTGAAAGGAGAGTGATTTGTCAAATATCCATAAATTACAAGAAAATCTGCTTACAGTTGTGTTTGGGTGTTGAGAGATGTGTCCATAGATCTCCTAATGTTGCTCTCAAAGTGCACCAGATTGATGCTTTTAACTTCAACATTTAAAAAAAAATCTTCCCAGGGGAGCATGCCCCCCGGATCCCCTAGAGGAGGTTAGGTCCCCCCCCCCCCCCCCCCCACTTAAATCATGTTCACATGGATAGGAAACTAAATACATTTGCACACATCTTGTGTACATATCTTTCTGTTTTGGTGGTCACGCCACACCGTGCACGTGCATGCATACGCGAGTCATGGTAAGAGAGGTTGCTTTTTCTTTGCACAGAATGAAATGAATGGGCTGTGATTTTAGTTTTTTTAAGCAGAGGTCAATAACGTGTACGGCCCTCTGAGGATATTGTAAAAATTGAAATGGCCCTTGAGAGGAAAAAGGTTCCCCACCCCTGCTCTACGGCGTCGGCGTATGAGCATTTAAAGAGTTTTACGTTAAAGTCAGTACTGACTCAGACGGAAAAAATCAAACGTTTGCCTGTAAACTGTGTCCGCCCGGTTTGAAAAAGCAAGTCCGTACATCGACGACGTCGACAACAAACCTTAAACGGCACATTGAGAATAAGCACACGACTAGCCTTTCACGGTATGTGTGAGTGGCGAATAAAAAGGAGAGCCAAACAGATCCACTACCACCCAAATCCCATTAACATCGTACAGGAGACAAATAATAGCTCGCAGCAACGTATTGAAAAAAGAACTATAAACTATAAATTAGTTCATTTTTGAAACCATGAACTTTAGTTCAACATTTTGAATTATGAACTATGAACTGAACTAGTTCATTTTAAAATTTGTGAACTGTGAACTGAACTAGTTCATGTAGAAAGTGAACTTTCCCAACACTGCCAGTACCTGCCAGAGGACAGCAAGGCAGGGAGCACAGCCAGGCTGAAGGGGGGAGGGGTCGTCACACCCCCTCCCTTAAAATGGAGGACCCACTAGGATCCTCCAACCTGAGGCACAAAAACACAACCACCAAACACAATAGACACAACCAAAGTTAACCTTGAAATGTTCATACAACCTGCAAGCACATCTGTAGCCTTTTGCTCAACCCCTCAGCAACTTTGGTACCTAAGAAGCATTTTAAGAGAGGGCAAAACAGAAAAAACAGACACCCGTGCAAGTAGAAAAACACTAGTTAACCTAGGAGGTTATAGCCCTGGACATGGCATCAGCCACTGTATTATCCACACCTTTGACATGCCTAATGTCCAGATGAAAAGGCTGGAGGAAGAGACACCAACGCATAAGGCGTTGATTTGGATTCTGGAGCAAGTGCAGAAAGGTTAGGGGGTTATGATCTGTATAGACCACCAAGGGCCCAACTCCACTCCCAACATACACCTCAAAATGTTTTAACGCCCAGATGAGTGCCAGTGCCTCCTTTTCAATGATCGAATAGTTTAATTGATGAAAGTTAAATTTCTTAGAGAAGAAACTTACCGGGCATTCGGAGCCACTCTCATCAACCTGCGCGAGTACTGCCCCAGCTCCAACCTTACTAGCATCCACATGAAGAATGAAGGGCTGGTCCATCTGGGAGCTGCTAGGACAGGAGCCGAGCACAACACAGTTTTCGCAGCCTCAAAAGCCTGTTGACATCGAGGAGACCATTCAAACTTGACCTTAGGGCTGAGAAGAGAGGTGAGGGGCGCAACCACCGTAGAGAAATTCTGACAGAACCCACGATAGTACCCCACCATGCCCAGAAAACGAGAGAGTTCTTTTCTGGTTGTGGGAACAGGGAACCGGTCAATTGCCAGCACCTTTGCCCTCACTGGCTTGACCTGTCCTTGGCCAACTACTTTACCCAGGTAGGTGACCGTTGCCTTAGCAAACTCACACTTTGCCAAGTTAACGGTCAGACAAGCCCAGGCAAGACGTTCAAACAGCGCATTAATGTGTTGGAGATGTTCCTCCCAAGTGTCACTGTATACCACAACATCATCCAGATACACAGCACAGCCAGCAAGACCTGACACCACCTGGTTCATCAGGCGTTGAAAAGTGTCACTAAATTCACCTTGCGGAGATCAGTACATGGTCTAAATGTACCATCTGGTTTCGTAACCAGCAAACAAGGAGAAGACCAACTAGAAGCACACGGCTCAGCAATGTTATTCTCCAGCATATACTTAACTTCTGCCTCTAAATGCTCTCGTTTGTCCCACCTCAATATCGTGTTCTATAAGGTGGGTGCGAGATGGAGTGTCTCCAAACAGGCAGGGGTAGTTTTTAACTAGATCGATCAACTCTGTGCGCCGCGGTTCGGTTAAATGACCCAGCATTCCACCCAGATTAGCCAGTGACTCCGAATTCTTAAGCCGTCCTCTCAACAGACCATCATCTGGGGAATACTCCACTTCAACCTTAACCCCTGCCCCCACATCCAGAGATGGTGACGGGTGACCCGCTGTCACCACTGCAGCATCTGAGGAAACAGAACAAACCACACCTGGCACAGGTTTACGGGAAAAATACGGTTTTAGCAAGTTTATATGGCAAAACTGCACCGACTTCTTCTGGTCAGGGGTCGCTATCAAATAGTTGAGGTCTGACAACTTCTTGGACACTGTATAAGGGCCAGAGAACTTGGCCTGAAACGGGGAGCCAACTACAGGCAGCAGTGCTAAAACCTGATCCCCAGGACTCAACTCACAACGTTCTGCACGTCGATCATAGAGGCTTTTCATTTTAGTTTGAGCAGACTGTAGCTTTTCTCTTGCCATTTGATTAGCCCGATACAAGCGGTGTTTGAAACCATGGACATAGTCTATCAAACTTGACGGGGCCTTCTTGGCTTGCCAATCCTCGTGTAGGGTGGCCAACGGGCCCCTTACATTGTGACCAAAGACCAGGTCATTAGGGCTAAAACCTAAACTCCCCTGTGAAACCTCCCTTGCCGCCAGCATCAACCAGGGTAACCCTTCTTCCCAGTCACGTTCCAACTCTGTACAATATGAACGGAGGAGAGACTTCAAGGATTGGTGGAACCTCTCAAGTGCTCCCTGGCTCTGTGGATGATAGGCACTTGACTGTGGATGTTTGATATTCAACTGCTGTAACACCTCGGCAAACAACTTTGAAGTGAAGTTAGTCCCCTGATCTGACTGGATAATCTTCGGGAGTTATAAATTGTGTCAGCGCTTTTACAACTGACCTGGTGGTGATATTCCTAAGGGGATAGGCAGCAGGATAACGTGTAGCCTGACACATGACTGTAAGCAAAAAGTTGTTCCCTGCTTTGGAGCGTGGTAATTAGGGCTGTGCATCTTCACTGGTCTCACGATTCGATTACGATTATCCTGTCAACGATTCGATTCGGTTCGATATCCCGGTGCATCACGGTGCATCACGATTCATACCAATGCGTTGCATCCTCAATTTTCTATATTACTGCACATGGCTTATTTTCATCAATGCATACATGCAGTAAATACATATGAACTCTCTTTTTATTATTTAGAAAGTGCTTCAGAAATCAATTACATAAATGTCTTGACATTAATTTATAAACCAAATAAATGAATTGTATAGGTCTAGCCTCCGTGTGTGAAGTTGTTCCATTCTCAATGTCCTGAATGTGGCATCACACACAGGACTTGAGTCTGAACACAGCAGACAACAGGAGTATTTACAACAGCATATACAAACAAAAATACTGCATGTGGGTGCACACTTACATTCTCTGTCTTACTGTTACATAAATCCCATGAATGTATGAGATTAAATTAGCTTCATTATATCTCAGTGATTAAGTGAATAACAACGTTTCTATCGGGTCACTATCAGCCTGTCACTCATTATTTTCAGGGAGGGGGCGGGGCTTGGAGTAACGGAGAGGAGACGGTGATCGCGGAAGCTTTTTTCCTCCTGCCTTCACAAACTTTACACACATATATCGTCTGCAAATTGCTAGAGGACATTCATACTTTGCAATCCAAGACTTAATTAAATCCACCAAAAACCTGACATGATTGTAACGCGATTATTTTTGAAAAACATAAATCCCTCCCTGTGTCTCTGAGCCGCAGCGACATGCACGGAGTGATTCAGAGCGGGTCCTGCTGTTGTCGGTTCTGGACTGGTGTTCTTGTGTTGGTGGATAAAGCAGACTGCTCCGTGTTGCTGTGCCGCTGTCACGTATGTTCCCTGATCTCTGCGTCACCGACCGATTTGATATTAAAGTGACAGAAAAAACGTTATAGTAAAGCCGCGGCCGGAAAATCAGGAAGCAACGTTACTACTCTATAACCGATTATCTTCCGTCACTGCATCGAGACCGAATCGTCCACGTCCGCATCGCAATGCATCGTAGAAACGATTATTTTCAACACCCCTAGTGGTAATGGTCCAACACAATCTACAATCAGATGCTCAAATGGATTACCAACAACTGGAATTGGATACAGAGGCGCAGGTTTAATGACCTGATTCGGTTTGCCAGTCAACTGACAAGTGTTGCAAGTTTTAATGAAAGCAGCAATGTCTTTCTTCAGAAGTGGCCAGTAAAAATAACGGCCAACCCGATTATATGTTTTTTTCACACCTAGATGACCTGCAATGCCATCATGAGCAGTCTGAAGCACAGTGAGTCTTAACTTACTGGGTAACACAACTTGCACAACTTCCTCACCCATAAAACAATCTCCCTGGGGAACCCACTTTCTCACCAACAAACCGTCCTGGAGAAAATAACCACGGGCTGCACTTCTGAACTCCTCATCCGGTAGAACTTGGCTGTACAGAGCCTGCAGGGTGGGATCGTTCTTTTGCTCTTTCCCAAGGTCGCTACAAGACAAAGGCAAAGGAAAGGTAGGCACAGGAAATACAGATTCTTTTTTTTTATCTTTTGTAAGGTCACAAACAATACGGCTGGCAGCACGTGTTACTGCGCCGCTGGCAGGCATCACAGAAGTGGTTTTGGGGAACTTGGCACCTTCTACCTGGGAGATTGGAGACTCAGGCCATACCCGATCACCAGCCAGGTCATTTCCCAAGATGATCTGTATGCCCCCCATAGGCAGAGAAGGACGCACTCCCATGACCACTTCCCCTTGCAGCAGACTGGAGACTAATGTTAGTTTATGCTGTGGAGCAGAGAAGACGGTTAATCCCATCCCCCGGACCTCAACACTGGAACCGGTGTCTGTTTTAGGAGAGAAAGGTAACACAGAACCAACAATAAACGAGTCCAACGCCCCTGAGTCCCTTAATATCTTTACCGGTACTTTCTCTTTACTCCCGACCAGTGAAACAAAACCATCAGACACAAAAGCTTTATAACCAGGGTCTATCTCCTCATGTTCACTGACAAGAGCCTGAATTACCGATTCAGATAAGGAGGACTGAGTGTGTTTCCGCACAGCCACAATGACACTTTCCCTTTCCACTGCACGTAACGATGCTACAGCCCCAGACGCTTTTGCCGACACAGGCCCAGGCCTGGACTTTCTCTTCCACTCAGGACAATCGTTTCTCCAGTGTCCTTTATTAAAACAGTAATTACAGACACGATTGGGGTCAAACTTACCCCGATTCCCATGGTCAATCCTAGCTGGAAACTTATCTTTTCCTTCTGAAACACCTTTACTGAAGTGAGCCCCCGCACTACTCTCTTTGTATCCCGCATCTCCACGACTACGGCTGTCGCCAAAAAACACCTTATGGGTCAGAGTAAACTCATCTGCCAGCTTGGCTGCCTCTGAAACTAAGTTTACTTTCTGCTCATTAATGTAGGTAACAACACGGTCAGGCAAGGTACCTTTGAATTGCTCAAGCAAGATAAGCTCCTGCAGATCTTCCAGAGTTTTTACCTGTGAGGAAACACACCAACGGTTGAAACTAGTGGTTAAATCACGAGCAAACTCCATATGTGACTGCTTCTCTTTTCTGAGTAACCTAAAGCGCTGTCGATATGCTTCAGGTACTAACTCAAATGCCTGAAGTACAGCAGCTTTCACCAACTGGTAATTGCTACTGTCTTCAGCAGTCATGGCAGCGAAAGCCTCCTGGGCCTTTCCAGTGAAGACACACTGAAGCAGAAGGGTGCGCTCAACATCAGACCAGTCTCGTGCCTCTGAGAGACGCTTAAATAACACAAAGAAAATGTCTGGGTCCTTTTCGTTGAACCTCGGAACTATCCTCAAATTAACAGCAATATCAAATGCTTGATTTGTGCAGTCTCTGCAGCTCTCCTGGTCTCAGCTGGAAGCTTACCTTCACTCATCAGCTCCAATCTGTAGCGCTCCAAGTCTAGTTTTTGTCTAACCTGAACTTGAGCGATCTCTGCTTCCTGAAGACGGGCATTTTGTCTCAACTTTTCTATCTCCACATCACGTTCCAAGTGTAGCATTAGAAGCTCCTTCTGTTCTTTAAATGATAGTCCAACCCCAAGTCCAGACAGGACTGGAACCACACCTGAAACATTACCTGACTCAATTGAAGGTTGGGAGGTAGGCCCCAGAAAGACAGACAAAACACTTTTTTCCACTAACTGTGCCTTTATTTCTACCAACAACTCCTCTTTATTCAACTTTTTGGGAAGTTCAAGACCGTAATGGTCAGCCACTCTCAAAAGCTGATCTTTTTTATAAGTACTCAACAAATCCTCATTTGGGGACTCAACAAAATCTTCAATAAAAGCCATTTAACTGTTTACCGACCAAGGCAAGGTTTTTCCAGCAGTACTGATAGTGAAAGACAGTTTTACATATGGAGACCAGGGTTTCCGTTAGCCGGTAATTACCGGTTTTTAGCTGGTAAAATTTATAAAAAACCGGTAAATTCAAAACCTGACGGTCAAAATGTCTGGTAATAATTAGGGAGGCTCCGATCGATCGGCCGCCGGTCATTATCGGCCGATATTCACTCTTAATAGTTTGATCGGTGCTCTCTATAAAGGCCGATCAGGAGAGCTGGATCTGATCGATATGGACATAAACGCGAGTGAAGTGTAACCGGAGCGAGAGAGAGATCAGATCAGCTGCTGAGTCTGACCGAGACACGCAGCTCTGTATAATCACCTGAAGCCCCGCCCTCTGTTTAGCGAGCTGCAGGGGCTGCATGAGAAACTGACGGGCTGTCAGGAGAGAGAGGGGAAAAGAGAGGATCCGTTTCTCCCGTGTTATTATTCAAATGTAATGTAAACTTTTGAATAATGTACGTTATCTACTACAAGTAGTTTGTTTGAATGTAATAATCATGTTGTTTGTTGTTTGTGGAATAATTTATTGAAAAATGAATCTGAATTTTTCGATCTGTTACGATTATAAACTGAAGCAATATAAAAATGAGCCCCGTGAACTGAGTTTTAAACTGAAGCATATCTGCTCATAGTCCGGTAATTACCTGCTAACGGAAACTCTGCTACACAACTATTATTATTATTATTGAAATATGACCGGTAAGTTTCAAATTAGTCCGGTAAAATAAATTCTGCCCGGACATTTGACCGGCGAGAAAAAATCCTAGCGGAAACCCTGATGGAGACCCCACTCCTCTGGCTAACTACCTTACCAAATGCTTACTGACTCACTCAACCCTAGTCTTCGTGTAGAATTGTGGTAGGATTTTAAGCACAAAAGCCCAGTGACCCGGTTAATTCTCAGCAATTGAAAATCACCTAGGCAGTCATGGAGTGCACCCGAGCAAATGCTCTAGCCACTTACTACACAAAAACAACAAACAAAAACAAAAAAAGGTTCAATGGAGACAACTCGTGTCTCTCATTGCTTATACCTAACAGGAATAAGGGTTCCAAACATTTGACAGCCTTTAACACAAAACAGCAATACCAGAAAACATAGCTTGCCTTGGACAGAAACACAACTGTGAGTAAGACCAGTTACTTAGAGTAAGATCAACCTGACCTATTTTCCCCTACAAAACTCAGAGTCAACCAACAAGCTGTGTGAACACTCCCTGACTGAAATAGGTCACCATGTCCTTTATCCAGCACCGGAAATTATCTCGGACGAGCCCCCACTTGTTACAACCTTCCAAAGGCTGGAACAAACAGGGAGGCCACACAGAGTTAAATGCCAAATATATGTTTATTTAACAGGTTATAGAAGAACACCTCTGATGAATAATGTATTTAAGAATCAGACTGTCAGTAGTGTGAGCAGTGTGTGAGTGTGTGGAAGGGTGTTGTAGAATGTTGGAGGGTGCATCAAACCTAGCACAGGCTGTAGGCTGAGGTTGCTGCAGCATGCCAGGATCTGAATCAAAGAGTGATCCTTGCCAGCCTGTCCTCCTACAAAAAACGACCAAATAGGTCGATTGTTTAAGCACCAGATTACGACCCATAGCCACGTTTTAAAGTGTAGCACCTCTAGTGGTCGTGTAAGAAACAACATGCTCCCGTTTATTTACAAATAACCCTCTCTGGAAAATCCTAAATTGTAGAACAGTTTGGCCATTAAAATGCTTTTTGATTAGATTTCTAGCGAGAAGTGTATATTGTACTTTTATAATCCACGTCCAGTGGAAGTGTAGGATCTATAGTTTGATAGATATTTTACGAAGATGATTTGAGGTCTCGCCAGGATAACGTGTATATGCGGCAGCTTCCATGTAAAGCTAGCGTGGGTGAAAACAGTATTTCCGGTCTCGAAGTTTTCATAATAAAACCGGATATATTCCCCTCACTGTCAAATGATTACACAGTGATATCTGCATTACTCATCCACTAAAAAACATCAGTTTATCCTTGTTAATTACACAATATTGATTGGTTTAAATGGTGTACAATGCTTTTGTGTTTTTAACCTTCGAGTCAGAGAAACAAATAGTTTTTTAGGAGTTTAGACACTATAGTTTCCGAAGACACTACACTACCCAGAATCCCCAGCTATCGTTTGGGACTAAAACATCCGCCTTGCTTTACAAACCCCGTGATTAGTCATCAAGCCCTGTGATTGGATGTTGGAGTGGCAGTGCGACAAGGTTACGCTGTCAAACAGCTCTTTGAAATGGAATGGAACCACGCCAGACTTTCCAAAACTGGAATTGGACGGGTCCAGCCCCCGGCTCCAGCTTCCCCCCCCCCCCCCAGAACTACACATGCTGGCTATTGTGTGTTTCGCAATATATGGCACGTCTCTTTATAAGACGTTTTCGTATTTCCCACAATTAGAAGTTGGCAGTATTAAACGTGTACACCCTGGAGGTTTAGGGGATACGAAACACAGTGGTGTTATCAATTGTAAAACATATAATTAATAAATGGTGAAATAATATACCCACATGACACCTAAGGTCAGAAGAGCTTTATTTAACAGATGGTTTTATGTCTACCCCTCCTGTTGTTCATTGATAAGCCGGAAACATGCACTTGTCAAGGTTCAGAGGCAAATTTTGCAAATATGGCAGTAGCCATCGATCATCTTAAGATAAGATAAGATATACTTTATTGATCCCAAGTTGGGAAATGTTTTTGTTACAGCAGCATGTACTACTTTGTTCTACTCCACTACAATTCAGAGGTTAACCTGGTATTTTTACTCTACTACATTTATTTTTGTTACTTTGCAGATTCTGATTAATGATGTGCAATATAAACAACCCTTAAATCAGACTTTAGTTACACCTGAGTAAAATTCAGCCTTATCAGTTTGTCTGTTTTGCACATCCTCCTGTTAATATCTTTGGACGTCCTGCACTAAACTGTTTTATTGTAGAGATCACTACAGTATCTTCTAGATATTTTCCATTCTATATTTCTATCATTGACCCCTATTTTGTATGTAGGCTACTCTTAATATTTAAATGTTTTCATCAATAACTAAATAAATATAACTTATTCAACAACTACATTCAATAACGTGCTTTAACCACTAGGAGGTGTGGTTTAGACCAGTGGTCTAGTTAATAAAACATAATAATATCGTACATAATATGATTATTCACTTTATTGTGAGTTTAAAACAGAACGGTAAAGGAAAATACAGTTTCAGTCTCAGGCTTATGCATTGTACCATGAACCTGTATAGACCTGTAACAGTCAACTGCATGAGGAGTTGGAAAGGTAGTTCAGAAAATCAGTAATATCTTTAAAAAGCTGTGCACCGTTATGGTGTAAATACAGACTATCTACTAATTGGATCAAATATAAAAGTCAGCCGAATTAGTGTTGATACTGCAAGGAGACGTATTGTGTGAAAATAAATGGAAGATGTTGTTTAATTGTTGATATATTTATGGTCCACGTCACGTATTCAGTTTTGGCGGCATCTCTTCCAGTTTGTCAAAAGGTCTTCTGATCAGGGCTCTATAAATACATATCTAGGGCAGATATGTAATATTTAATGCAGCCGAACCGTGTATTACAATGCCGTTATGTGATGACCTTCAAAGAGAAAAGCAAGAACACTCGGAATAAAGTATTATTATTATTATTTTTAATGTTTTCCGATTTCATATCACATAAACACCATATCCCGACGTGCATTGCGGCGTGATTTTAGCCTATCAAAACCTCTGAAAAAAGAAATGTGTCTCTCAGAATCGAAAGAGAAAAACCTATGGGAAAAACACAAAAGCATTGTACACAATTTAAACCAATTAATGTCGTATAATTAACTAGGATAAACTGATGTTTTTTTAGTGGATGAGTAGTGCAGATATCACTGTTAAATCATTTGATCATTGGTTTTATTATGAAAACGGCGAGACCGGAAATACTGTTTTCAACCCGTAACTTTACATGGAAGCTTGCCGCATATACACGTTCTCCTGACGAAATCTCAAATCATCTTCGTAATATCTATCAAACTATAGATCCTACATATCGACTGGACGTGGATTCTAAAAGTACAATATATACTTCTCGCTAGAAATCTAATCATAAAGCGTTTTAATGGCCAAACTATCCTACAATTTAGGATTTTCCAGAGAGGGTTATTTGTAAATAAACGGGAGCATGTTGTTTCTTACACGACCACTAGAGGTGCTACACTTTAAAACGTGGCTATGGGTCGTAATCTGGTGCTTAAACAATCGACCCATTTGGTCGTATGAGTTGGAGGACTTGTTGATCCTTGCAGCTGGGCAACCTTTATACCTTCTTGTGGCTCCGCCTCTAGATGGGCGGGCACAAACCGGACGACACTCCCAGTACCTGCCAGAGGACAGCAAGGCAGGGAGCACAGCCAGGCAGAAGGGGGGAGGGGTCGTCACAATATGCAGTGGTGCTTATTTATAAATCATTTAGTATAATCACACAAATTCTGTGTTTTATATTTAACAATTCTGTGTTCTTTATTTATTGATTGTTCAATACCTGACAACGCCGGGGATGAAATATCTACATACATCTTATAAGAGTATAATACATATGTATAATATCAGTTAAAATAAGTGCTTCAACATAGTTAACATTGCTGGAGGTATGCACACATATTGATAGATGTCTTGTAATGCACTGTTGAGGAACCTGTGACTCAAGTGTTTCATTCAATGCATAACTACACCATAGTTGTGTAGGCCTATATGATATGTCAATAAACCTTAGAAAATCTTGAAATCTTGAAAGGGATGTGCAAAATAGTCATTATATACAGTCTTTAATTAACTATTAGCAGAGAATAACGAGTAATGAATATACTTTATAGGGATCCTATTAATATCTAATAATACAAATAATGAAATTCAATAACATACTTTAACCACTAGGTGTCCCTTTATATCAGCTGTGCACCTTTATGGTGTAAATACAGCCAATTGGATCAAATATAAAAGTCAGCCGAATTAGTGTTGATACTGCAAGGAGACGTATTGTGTGAAAAGAAATGTAAGATGTTGTTTAATGGCTGATATATTTACGATCCACGTCACATTTTCAGTGTTGGCTGCAGTTCCTCATGTTTGTCGAGAAGTCTTCTCATCAGGGCTCTATAAATAGAGAACTACGGCAGATATGTAATATTTAATGCAGGCCTACGGGTGCAGTCCTTTCACGGAAGGTGGTCACCACAGACGCAGGTCAGACGGGCTGACAGGGGACTTACGAGGGTCGCCCGGTGAGAGGTCTCTAGAACAGAGACTTCCAGCGGGCACGCGTAAATTACCCGGAGCTTTTAGCGGTGTTCCCCACCCTAAAATGCTTCCTGCCTTCTCTCAGAGGACTTCATGACCCCGTGAGGATAGACAACACGATATCGTGTATGAACCGCCAGGGGAGTTTGCGTTGTCTCCAGTCACACACACTGGCACACAAACTGATCCCTTGGAGCGGCAGACGTCTCCTCTCTCTGAGAACGACACAAGTACCGGGTGTTATGCACCTAGGGACAGAATTACTGTCAAAGGGTGCACCACTCTATGCAGACTGGACTCCTCATCCAAGGGTCGGGAGTCCGCTGTGGGTGCGTTACGGTGGAGCCGCGTTAAGTCTGTTCGCAAGGGGAGAAAATGCTCAATGACAGCTGTTCTCTTTAATGCACGATTTAAACGCACCGTTAGGCGGGGACGCACTCGTACACGATTGACCTCCGGGTCCTCTGTACACGTTCCCACCCCTGGTTCTGTTCCCCTTAACTCCGGCCAGAGTGAAAGAGCAACGCCACACACTTACTCTGATGTTTCCACCCTAGCCCGCAATATACGGGCTGGCGGGGATATATCAGCTGTTGTGCGGGCAGCCGTGGCAGCCCCCACCACGCAGGGACAGATTGTCTCAGGCGGGGAGGGCGATCCTTCACCCACGCCCAGAGCACGGGGCACTATGGGCCTGACCCGCGAGTGGTACAATCTGAATACAGTGGGACTCCCTCAGAAGGTGATAAACACTATTCAGAGTGCGAGAGCTTCCTCCACCAGGTCTCTTTACGACTGTAAGTGGAGGGTGTTTGAGGAGTGGTGCCTTCAAGAAGGGCACATCTCTTTTCAATGTCCTGCCGGGGTGATTTTATCATTTCTACAGGACTTGATCGATAAACACAGAGCTTTTTCCACGATCAAGGTGTACCTGGCTGCTATTGCTGCATGCCATGTGGGCTTTGAGGGTAAGACGGCTAGCCAACATCCTTTGGTTTGCCGTTTTATGAAGGGAGCGCGCAGGCTCCTCCCTGTCTCCTGGTCGCTGGTGCCCTTATGGGACCTGGCAGTGGTTTTAAATGGGCTCAAAATGACCCCTTTTGAACCCCTGGAAGGAGCTGACATGAAACATCTGTCACTCAAGACAGTGCTGTTACTGGCCCTGGCATCCGCCAAGCGGGTCAGTGATATCCATGCACTGTCTGTACATCCCTCATGCACTCAGTTCGCCCCAGGGCAAACGAGAGTTTTGTTGAAACCCAACCCTGCCTTTACACCAAAGGTGGTTGGTTCGTGTACCCCGATTGACATTGAGGCATTTCCTCCGCAGCTGGTTTCCTCCGGGGAGCAGCAGCAGGATCTGTTGTGTCCAGTCCGGGCTTTGCACACATATATGGACAGATCAAAAGAGCTTCGTCTTAATGACCAACTCTTCGTGTCCTGGGCTAAACCTCACAAGGGTAAGCCTGTTACTAAGCAACGACTATCCCACTGGATTGTGGAGGCGATTGCTTTGGCCTATACGAGTCAGAATCTGCAAGCACCTTTGGGTCTGCGGGCTCACTCGACTCGGGGCCTGGCTACATCCTGGGCTTTGTTCAAGGGTGTTTCCATCCAAGACATCTGTGCAGCGGCGAGCTGGTCCTCGCCACTCACTTTTGTCCGCTTATACAGGCTGGACGTCTCCGCTCCAAGCGTGGCCCGAGCAGTGCTGGGCACCTTGTTGAGTCGGGACTCCACCTGTTAAATTCTGGTTGATCGGTGATCTTCAAGATAAGCTCGTCTGGCAATACGGGAGCTACAATATCCCATAGTGAGACATCGAACGGAGTGTTATGAATGAGAACTATAGGTTACTTACGTAACCCCAGCCCTCAGAGTAACATGAAGTGAGATGTCTCACCAGACGGCCCTCCTTGCTATGGTGAAGCGAGAATAGATGCTTATTTTGAATGACGCATGCGTCGTGGCGCAGGCTACTTATAGGGGGTGATTTCCCCTGACGTTGACGTCAAGAATCACCGGCCAATCAGGATTGGCGTAATGAGATTGATGCTTCTGTTTGCTCCGCGATGAGGCGCATCCCATAGTGAGACATCTCACTTCATGTTACTCTGTGCACTGGGGTTACGTAAGTAACCTATAGTTTTTCCTTCTATAAAACAGATGTGGGCAGCAGATACTGTGAGTGTCACGGACATGAATTCATAGATCAAGGCAGACTGGTGCACACTCTCCGGTTTTGCCAATCCGGTGCTTGAACAAATATAGCTCTACTACACCCCTGGCCGAAATGTCCTTAAAATGAAGTCCGAGTTAAACATTTTAATTCATGTCCTGGCAGGAGAGAAGGCGACACGCCCGTTCTAAGCCGTGTCCCTCACTCCTCACATCCCAAGCTGCATCCCCAAAAAGTGTATTATGTTGTTACATCGTTTCAGATGTTATGTTTCAGTTGTGCTCTTGATACGCCATTAAAACAGTAAAAACACGTTCAGTTTCCTTTTGCTTTTTGTGTCTCCTGTTCACCAAAACATACCCATCTGTGAAGGAAAAAGAAAGTAATCCAAAAGTAATCTAAAAGTAATCTGATTACATTAACACGTAACTGTAACTGTATTCGGATTACTTTCAGAGCCATGTAATCAGTAATCAGTAACTGATTACATTTACAAAGTAACCCTCCCAACCCTGATTATACCCTACTGTCCTACTAGGGCATTGCGTTCCAAGAATGCAGGGTTGTTGGTTGTTCCTAGAGTCTCTAAAACAGGGGTCTCCAACACGTCGATCGCGAGCTACCGGTAGCTCGCGGGCAGCTTTTCAGTAGCTCTCCGCTCGATTATCGATTATAGCGTAGTAACGTTGCTTCTTGATTTTTCGGGCGCGGCCGGACAATAAAGTGTTTTTATTTTAGAATTGTTTCTCTCACACAAATATAAAATTGGTCCGTGACGCAGAGATCAAGGAGCAGACGTGACAGTGGCACAGCGGCACAGCGACACCACACACGGACCAGTCTGCTTTATCCAGCAGCACCAGTCAGAACCAACGGCAGAATGACCCGCTCTGAATCAGGCCGCGTCGCTGCGTCTCAGAGACACACAGGGAGGGATTTGTGTTTTTGAAAAACACTCGTTATCGTAATGTCAGGTTTTTGGTGGATTTAATCAAGTCTTGGATTGCAGAGTATGAATGTCCTCTCGCTATTTTCAGTTGATAATTACGTGTGTAAAGTTTGTGAAGGCAGGAGGAAAGCTTCCGCAATCACCGTCTCCTCTCGGTTCCTCCAAACCCCGCCCCCTCCTGAAAAATAACTACTAATAAGAGTGACAGGCTGATAGAAACTTTATTATTCACTGATTGAGATGATGAAGCTAACTTAATCTCATACATTCATGGGATTCATGTAAAAGTAAGACAGAGAATGTAAGTGTGCACCCACATGCACTATTTTTGTTTTTATAATGCTGTTGTAAATACTCCTGTTGTCTGCTGTGTTCAGACTCAAGTCCTGTGTGTGATGCCTCATTCAGGACATTCAGTGTCCTTTTTTTAACAGAAGACCGTTGCTTGAAGCTGCAGCTAGACTGCAGAAGTATTAGTTTTTAGTTTTTGAGGATGGAAAAATGTCACACACAGATATAGGGAGGCTAGACCTATACAATTGATTAATTACGGTTTATAATTTCATGTCAATACGAAGAAGAAGAAAAGATGGCTGCACTGTTCAGTGTCAATCCTGTGGAGATGGAGGTTATAAATCTCCAAAATCATGTTCAGCTGAAGTCTCAGCAAAACTCACAACATTTCTGGAGCCTTGTAGACCCAGAAAACTATAAGAACATTCACCAAGCAGCACTGAACATGTCTGCTTTATTAGGCTCTACATCCCTTTGTGAAGCAGCTTTTTCCGGCATGAAATCTAACTACAGAACAAGACCGACTGATGAACATGTAAATGACTCTATTAGAGTGAACCTAAGTGGGTACACTCTGTATGGTGGACTCCATGCAGCGCCAGTCATCTCACGAACTGTAAAAAAGAGTGAATGCACTTATTTTACACACGTGCCATAAGATGCTTGCAAGGTGGTGATTAAGGCGATGTATTTACTATGTGGGCCATAATAAGAAGTGAAAACATTGTATTTTTCTCTTGGACATTTATGTGAATCTTCACTTACTATGTTGGCCATATTAATGTGTGAGAAATTGTCGTTTTCTTGGACCTTGATGTGAAGTTAAGATTTTAGATAAGCTTTGGGTATTGCAATTTCACACAAAAGTAGCTTAATTCAACTGATGAGTGCTATGTGAATAAATGTAAGCGATGCGATGCAAGTAGCTCTTGGCCACTTTCATTTTTTCAAAGTAGCTCTCAGGTGGAGAAAGGTTGGAGACCCCTGCTCTAAAAGTACAATGGAAGCCAGAGCCTTTTCTTATCAAGCTCCACATTTGTGGAATCAGCTTCCAGTTTGTGTTCGGGCGGCAGACACCCTATCCGTTTTTAAGAGTGCGCTTAAGACCTTCCTTTTTGATAAAGCTTATAGTTAGGGCTGATTAGATTCAGCCCCTAGTTTTGCTGATATAGGCTTAGTTTGTCGGGGGACATCTTACTTCTTCCTTCTCTCTGTCTATACCCGTGTACTCTCATGTTCCGATTAATCCAGCTTCCCCAAATGTCTTTCTTTTTGGTGTCTATATACGCTGGGATCCGGAGTCATGGATGATCCTGCGGTCCAGTGCCCTGGATCACGAGCGCTGGATCTTGAGTCGTGGCTGTGGTCCTGGATCATCGGTCCTGGATGGATATCCTCGTGGATTCATCGTCCTATTATACACACATGCATTTCCAAACATCTGGACTACCTATGTTGCAAATGTATTATCTTTTCAATATACACACGGCATCTATTGCACGTATGTCCATCCTGAGAGAGGGATCCCTCCTCTGTTGCTCTCCCTGAGGTTTCTCCCATTTTTCCCTTTAAACTGTGGGTTTTCTCCGGAAGTTTTTCCTTGTTCAATGTGAGGGTCTAAGGACAGAGGGTGTCGTATTGTCATACTGATATTCTGTACACACTGTGAAGACCACTGAGACAAATGTAACATTTGTGATATTGGGCTATATAAATAAACATTGATTGATTGATTGATTGATTGATTGATTGATTGATTGATTGATTGATTGATTGATTGATTGATTGATTGTATAATCAACAAGGATAATCTGGTGTTTTTTAGCCGATGAGTAGTGCAGATATCACTGTAAAATCAATCGACAGTAAGGATAATACTTCCTTCCGGGTGTACAATTCTCCGTTATCCAATGGGAATGGACGCTCACATTGCTCTCCGTAATACAATAAAGGGGACATGATCAAATAGGAATATAATGTTCTTTTAAAAAACGTTAACTAAAGGGAACAATCTATTGGACACAGCTGAAGCTCTGGCCTTCCTTAAAAACTAACTAATTTAATAAAAATCCCAGTTGTATTACACACAATGCACTGTTTTTTTAGAACAAAAAATCGTAACTAATGCAACATAATACATTCTGACGAAAAATAAAAATTATTATGAATACAAATAAAATAGAAGAAGCCTCCCGTGAGTTACTACAAGCTATAAAGTATATTTTAAAAACGTTTTATAGAATAAAAGCTCCCTGCAGGACGTTGTAGAAATGCGTGTGTGCACCACTTTACATTGGGGTTGTTTGCGTGGTGCAGACACGTAAATGTAACAAAGTTCGTGAGTCCACCACGCATTGTGGTGTTAAGGAGTCGTGGTGGAGTCACGCATTCTGGTGAGATCAGGTTTCTCTAAAACGGTCACCCCACTGACAAGAAAGATAATTTGACAAACTGAGGTAAATTGGACACTTTTATTGTTTAAGCATTGTTTGATGAAGATGTCCTTCGCTCCGCCGCTGAAGCTCACTTGGCCAGTATAGCGCCGGAGGTCGAGGATGAAGAGGAGGAGACCACCCTTCCATCCACAACCTCCTCTACCACCACAATTGTCTTCGTCATGGTCCTTGAGGAGGAGGAAGAGGAGGTGCTGACACTGCAGGTTAATCAGAAAACAGAACAGTGTGAGCTCAATGTATTATTATGCAGGTGTTTTTCAGATCTCACTTATTTGGTTAAAACATTTCTCGTTAATGTGTTTTATTTCCCAACATACTAAGCTTTCTCTAGAAGAATTCTGACTATAAATCAAAGGCAATATTCTGAGAAATATATTGAGATTTTTCTCAGAATTCTGACTTTATTCTCAGAATTCAGAAAGAAAATAGATTTTGGTCAGATCTAAAAGAAAATGCACATGACATGAGGCCCTAATCCTCTTCTGTACTTCTCCACACTGCACAGAACACCTATTTATTTACTAAATAAATGTGTCTTTTAGAAGACACAATGCCCCTCTTGCTTCCAGGTGCGCAGCGAACACCTGAGCCTCCTCCAGCCGCGTCTCACCTGCTGCTGCTCTCTCCATCCAGCAGCCTCCTGTACTCGGCGATCTCCATCTCCAGGCGGGTCTTGATGTCCAGCAGCATCTGGTACTCCTGTCCCTGCCTCTCCAGGTCAGCCCTGAGCTGCATCAGCTGCTCCTCCATGCTGCTCACCTGCACAGGTAACGAGAATGACAGGTTAAACACTCCATATGTTTTGCCACTAGAGGGCACTCTATCAGAACAAGAGGAAAATATAAATGATGTCAGTAAATACCCCATTGGCAAATGTCTGAAGCTTTTATGTGTCTTAAAAAAGGTGGTTGCTAACAGGCAATGTTGGGACAGTTACTGAGAATTTAAATATTAAATCAATTTAACCAGATTACTTTCCGTAACTTTTGAATAACCTTAATATTAAATGCGATGCAAATAAATACAAGATGAGATGGTTTTTACTTAAGTGTATTTTGTGAGACAACAGAACAATGTGACCTTAGAAAAGAAGAAACCAAGATGTATTATTTAGTATGAAAAATGTGTCCTCTGCTCAGAGATTTCATTTATAGGAAAACCTGCCTTTCATTAAGCATGTTCAGGCAGTAGCACGTACTACAGTTTAAAAAAGCAGAAATCAAATCTGAGCTGACAGGAAATGCTTCGTTTTAGTTTAATAGACACAGTTAAGCTCAAATACACTATTTTATGAACATATAGGTTCACCTACTGAATTAAAAACAGAACGAATGAACCAAAGAAAAAGAAAGCTCTTTTAAAATGTTTGGAGTAACATTGTAATCCTGCTAGTAATCACAGTAATCTGATTACCGGTATGTAACTGTAAGGGAATACAGTTACCTTTTTTTGTATCCTGATTATGTAATCACATTACATGTAATCAGTTACTCCCTAAACCTGCAAACAGGCGGCTAAATGGGAATACTGCTGTGACTCAATTGGTAAACGTCCCTTAGTACACTGCATGTGGATCACTGTGAACATCTGTGCAGTGCCTGAAATTCGACCTTGCTCGACTAAGTTTTCTCAAACGCACACGGTTGTTGTGCCCTTACAGGAAGTGACAATCGCTGCTGTTATGTTACCAGTACCATATCATTAAAGACTGCTCAATTAAGCCTATAAAACAGGGGGGTCAAACTTAATTTCATCGCGGGCCACATTCGCATAAAGGTTGCACTCAAAGGGCCGGTTGTAACTATATAAATATATAATATATATATATAAAATAATGTATTATATTACATTATTGCCTCTGAATTAGATTATTATGGGATAGGAAAATAACTTAGTAATTAACTACGTCTGAAAACAGAAGTCCAGGGCAAATAATTGCAAGTCTCTTCAGTGCGCATGTCACAAAACGAGATGCATTGTGGGACATGTCGTTTATGGGCAACGTGCTTCTGTAAAGTGGCATGTAACCGTATAATAAACGTATTATATTCTTTGCAAGCTCTTGCGGGGCCACATAAAATGAAGTCGCGGGCCGGATTTGGCCCCCGGGCCTTGAGTTTGAGACCCCTGCTATAAAATAACTCATTTTCGACACCAGTATAGGGGTACCTAAATAGTGAAAAAACCCATAAATTATTTTATAACCTTTGTTGGTTTAGCGCTAACCACAAGTTACAGCAATCCCGGATAGTCGTGTAACTTCCGGAGGTCTCAAGAAGTGAGGATTTATCAGATTTATATTCTCCTAAAATGTCCCCAGTAGGGAGTCTTCTCCAACTCATCATCACCTTGATTCAAATGACACGTATCTCTTAAACATTCAGAATGTAACTACCCGACTCACCAAATAGATACTTTTGAAGACACATTACATGTTATACTTTAGTGTTCCAGTCTTACCTGCATCTGGTATTGGGACAGCTGCATGGAGAAGCGAACCTGTATTTCAGCCAGAGATGCCTCCATAGAGCTTTTCTGCAAACACAGAGTTATTGTTTCAGATTAATATCTGTGTATATTTCATCTGTATTATTTATGTATGAAACAGTACGCCCAGTGGTATACAAGGTTATTCAAATGAGCTCCATGCTTACCAGCTGAACAATTGAGTCGATTAACACATTAATGCATCACAAATGGAGATATAACATGTCTTTTGTATTCTGCAGAATTAGTTTGACTTTTGGTACATTTACTGCTAATATTATTATCTACTTGAGTAGCAATTTTAATGCATGACTTTAACTTTTAAGAAAGAAAATCCTACAATTAAAAACAAAGCGAGAATATGAAAGTAAAAGTAGCGCAAATAGTTGTCAATACAAAATAAAACAAGGTGATATAAATGACATCGAATTTGAATGCGCACTCACATTGCTCAGTGAGGCCTGCAGCTCAACCTGCAGAGACTGCAGAATGCGTTTGACCTCCGACACCTCCGACCTGCTTGTATGCAGAGTCTCCGTCTGCGTCACCACCTGTATGTTCAGCTCCTCCGACTGCACGCGCACACACACGCGCACACACACACACACACACACACAGTCATTTTAAGTATCTTTGTAATCATTTTGTGTCTCTTTGGAGTAATCTCTGCCTTTTTTAAGTCATTTTGAGTGTCTTTATAGTCATCTTATCGTTCTTTGTAGTTATGTTGTGCAACTTTGTGGTAATGTTGTCGACAGGAAGTGAAGTCAGGGAGTTACCTTTGCCTGGAACCAGATCTCCAGGTCTCTCTGGTTCTTGGCGGTGACGCTTTCGTAGTACACTCTGATCTCGGCCATCTCCTTATTGAGGTCGGGACCCTGAGGGGCGGCCAACTCCACGTGTACCTGGCCGGTCATCTGAGCATGTATCGCCAGCAGCTCCTACAGGGAAACAACAAGAAACAAGAGTTTACCTACTTCTATTTGTTATAGTCCACAATAAAAGAATGTTTATGGCTTTAAATGATCATTATAAGGTTAATGATACATATAATGGCTATACAACAGTATTATTAACATTTCGATAGTTCCCTACAAGCATTGATTTCACTTTACATTCATACAAATATACAAATTACATTCAAATTGATATACGTCCTGATCAGATTTGATTTATAATAAATATTACATAACAATGTATTTTTAATAATGCAGTACTTTTCAAATTTGATTAAAGAGGCCTGGAAGAAAACACTTATTTATGACTTACATTTTTAAAAGTAGATTTTAACAGCGGTCTGTAATTAAATGAAGTTAGATTTGTTGTGCTCTCTGACCTCTTCATGGTTCTTCCTGAGGAAGATCAGCTCCTCTCTCAGACCCTCGATCTGTATCTCCAGGTCGGACCGGCTCATAGTCAGTTCGCCCAGGACTCTCCTCAGGCCGGCGGTGTCAGCCTCAACAGACATACGCATGGCCAGCTCGTTCTCAAACCTGCACAGAATGACATAATAAATAATATTTTAAAATACATTTAAATAGATTTTGCTTCGATAACATGCCATTTGAAAGAAAGTATCCCAAACAACATTTAGGAGTTTATTTTGTATGTGTCTATTTGTGTCTATTTGGTAGCAGCACTAGGTGCAGTAGTTGTTGCAGTAGTAATTGTAAACGTTGCAGTAGTAGCAGTGCTGGTTATACTAATAGCAGCACTAGTTGCAGTTGTATCTTTAGTAGCTGCTGTAAAAGATGCAGGTATTAGATGCATAAGATGCTGCAGTAGCCTTACTGTATTTGCTGTTGTAGTAACACTACCAGTGTAATATAAGCTGTTATATTTGAAGTATTTTTGTTAGTTGTAGTTGTAGTATTAGCTTTTGCAGTATTAGCTTTGTTAGCTGCAGCAGTGGCTAGCTTTATTAGTTACAGTATTAGTATTAGCTTAGTATATTAGCTTAATGAGCTGCGCTTTGTTAATTGCGGTAGTAAGCTAGCTATGTTAACAGCTAGCTGCAATATTATTAGCTGCAATAGTAGGCTAGCTTTATTAGCTGCAGTAGTTTTCTTTTTGTTTACTTTAATCATTCAGGGTTGCCAACTCTCACGCATCTGGCGTGTGACACACGCTTTCACTCTCAATCTCACGCTCTCACGCTGCCCAAACTATTCTCACGCCAAAACAAGAATACCGAAGACTAGAAACAGTTTGAAAATGTTTGTCACGTCGTGATTGTCTTCTCAATAGAACATCTTTGATAATGTCTTCTGGCCAATCAGAATCACGATAACGACGTGGTGTTGTTGCAGGAAGTCCCGACGGAGAATACTTTTGCTGTACTACATCTCTATATACATCGATACAACATTACGTGTTGATAGAAATCAACACGTAATGAACTAAGACCCACGGTTTGATGATTGATAGGTGTGTGGGCTGTCTTTCATGTTGACACACAGAACAATGGGGGCTATCAACCCTTATCCACAATGTAAAGTCATTCACAGCCTCTTCCCTCTTCTCTCTGTGAGGAGCAGCAGGTTCAGCTTTCAGAACAAAGTAACAAAAAACTAAAATGGCATTCATTTGTTTAAATATGTCGTGTAGTAATAGATGTATTTATTTTTCTTCTCAAGAGAGTACCAGAATGTGTATTTTATGTTAGTATTTCAAAAAAATTCCTGGGTTTTCAGCATGTCAACTCTTTCACTTGTGGAGAAATTGCAGGATTGGCTCCAGGTCGCCCTTTTTATTTACTACAAGACAAATGTGTCTTTTTATTTCATACAGTTGGATTGAGACAGGGAAATAATCTAAACCTCACGCATGGCGTTTCACTGTCAAGGGGAGCGTGTATGTAATTACATTGCAAATACTGACTTGAGCCCCACCGCTGTATGGGTTAGCCGGCCCTACGATAGATTACCCAACACAAATACTCCGTGGCCGCCACTGCCGACCCGTATTGCGCATGCGCAGATCTAAGATCCAGTAGAAATGATAAAAAGTAAAAGTTTGCTGCTTATTGTTCAACTAGGCCAAAATAGAGTCAAAGAGTATATGAGTGAGAGTGTGTTAATTAATATATTTGGCAGTTTGGAGTAAGTCTGTAGATTTGTTTGTGTGTGTGTTTCATGTAGGCCTCTCACGATAATTAATTTTGTTGGATACATTTTCCCGGAAATTATTGCGATAAACGATAATATTGTCGGCACCGTTGTATGACCATTTTAGACCACTGACATAATGATAATAATATAATAATAATTCAAGTACATCCTTTCAAACTGCTAGTCACATCCTCATGTAAATGGAAATGTATCGAGTTCATTTTTATTTATCGTACGATAAGTCAACTAATTGCTTATCGCGACAGGCACACAATAAAACAGTGGAAACAAACATGTGTTTGACTTTCATTAGTGAATGAAACTGTGTGCCCTTTATAGTCTGTGTCCAATATTGTGTATTTGTATATATTGTATATATATCCTATATATATGCTAAGGTCCCGCTACTGACACGATAGCAGTCATTTCGTGCTCATATGTGTAATCAAACCCATGATACCAACATGTCACTCCAGCCAGGTACCCAAAGTTGGCAACCCTGCTTTAATCAATAGTATTAGCTGCAGTAGAAGCCTTATTAGCTAGTAGTTCATGACCTTCGTCAGTTTAGACCTGATCAACCTGTATGAACGGTGTCTTCACACCTGTTCAGTATCAGTGTTAGTGGGGAAGGTAAACCGGTGTCAGTTGACTGACAGGTGGCAGCAGCAGTCAGCCCACTCTTAAAACGGGTTCTAATTAACACGCTTCAGGAGAGTAATCTGATATTTTACAGAATCATTCATGCACAATTTAACGTGTGTGTACGTACGTGTGTGTGTGTGTGTGTGTGTGTGTGTGTGTGTGTGTGTGTGTGTGTGTGTGTGTGTGTGTGTGTGTGTGTGTGTGTGTGTGTGTGTGTGTGTGTGTGTGTGTGTGTGTGTGTGTGTGTGTGTGTGTGTGTGTGTGTGTGTGTGTGTGTGTGTGTGCAGGTGTGCAGGTGTGCAGGTGTGCAGGTGTGCTCGTGCGTTCTCACTTGGTCCTGAAGTCGTCTGCAGCCAGCCTGGCGTTGTCGATGGTGAGATGAATTGTTCCGTTCACCCTGATGGCGCCGTGAATCTAGAAAAAAAAAACAGTTTATTTAAAAAATATACACAATATTCATCTTCTGATGGAAGGTATACACATGAGTAACACATCTAAAGTGCATACACAAAGCTATAGGCCTACTATACTAATACATCTCCCCCACTTCCATTAGTTATTTCATGTCTTATAATATGTAATATGATATAATAGAACAAGACTTCGATCTACTACGTTTATTGAGGTAAAGGATATCTACACTGCATTTACAGTTGCCCTACTTAGTACTATCACTAGTGTAATTTTGTGGTACTTGGCTATTTTCCAGCCATATACCTTTGTTACGTCTGAGTCGTCAGAATCAGAGATACTGCATTTTATTCCTGATTTCAAAACAGTTGCTTTATTTAAGAATACAACCAAATAGAAAATATTTTTATAAAAATAGAGATGTTCAAGTAAAAAGTAATGCAATTTGTAAAATCAATAATTAAATATCATTGTCATATATTACGATTTTTTTATACAAATAACACTTAAGAGTTAGTGAACTATGAAGATTGTGTTATACTTTCACGTATTTAAAATGATTTTGGGCCAGTACTTTTCCTGCATTATCTAAGAATACCTACCTTGGCGGTGAGTTCTGCGATGGTGGCGGTGAAGGCTCTGTGGTCTCGGGAGCTGGGTTTGGCCTTGCTCTCCAGGAACAGTCTGATCTTCAGCTCCAGCTCTCCGTTGGCCTTCTCCAGGATGCGCACCTTGTCCAGGTAAGTGGCCAGGCGGTCGTTCAGGTTGTGCATGGTGGCCTTTTCATTCCCAATGAGACTGTCATTCATGCCAGCCATGCTGAAGCTCGTGCTGCCGTAGCTGCCGTAGCTGCCGCCTCCGCCACCACCGCCTCCCATGGAGATTCTGCCGTAGCTGCCGCCACCGCCTCCTCCCATGGAGATACTGCTGAAGCTGCCGCCACCGCCTCCTGCAATGGAGATGCGGCTCCCTTTGCCTCCCGCCCCGCCGTACACGCTGCCCGCCCTCATGCCAATCATGGAGCCACCGGAGGAGCTCTGCATGGAGGAAGATGAAGAACGATGGAAGGACATGATGTCTTTGTGCAGGCACAGAGAGGAGAGTGAAGGGCTGCAGCACGCGCCTCCTTTTAAACCTTCAGCTCCATCAATCACTCCACAGGTGCAGCTCTGACAGGTATGCACAGGAAGCGTCTCCTCTGTGGGTGGCGCCAGGTAAGGTCAGAGAAAAATGTAACCTTTAAAGAGCGGCACACAGGCGTGAGAATGCTTCCTGTATCTCTGTCAGGGTGTTGCTCTGTGACCTTTGCAATTTATTACCCAGCAGCAGTGGTGGGAAAAGTTCTCAGATCTTGTTCCTTAGTAAAAGTAGAGGTGCCAGAGTGTAGGAATACAAGTAAAAGTACAAAAGTATTACCATAAAAATATACTTAAAGTACCAAAAGTAAAAGTACTCATTGTGCAGATTGGCCCTTTTCAGAATATATGATATGTTTTATAAAGATTGATCATGAAAGTGCATCATTAATAGTACGTAAGTAACTGAATATATTAAATAAATGTAGTGGAGTAAACTACTCCATTTACCTCTGAATCTTAGTGGAGTAGAAACAAAAAGTAAACATAAAATGGAAATACTCAAGGAAAGTACAAGTATCTCAAAGTTCTACTCAGGAACTTGAGTAAATGTGCTTTATCAGGTCTGCCCAGACGGCATATGGACTTTACTCTATTTGAATATTGTTGTCCCAATTTACACTTACCACATTTCATCACAGACTGACAGACAGATGTTCACTATGTGTACGTTGCATTTAAATGAGCCTACTGAGTACGTTTGAGTACTTTTGACAAGTACATTTTGCTGAAGTAATGCAGGACTTTTACCGGTATTGGAGTATTTTCTGTTGTTAAAAAAAATTCAAGTTAATTTAGCTGATAATGCTGGTGCACTATTTTTTTATTTGTATTCCATAGATGTCCCTTACGCTTGGGACGTGTCCCCTCCTGTTTTGTTGTTGAATGTTCCTTAAAAATAGCATGCACAAAGCTCGTGATGAATGAGACTGCATTAAGAGAGGTTTATTTGCACAAGAGAACATGTTCAAACTACTGTTCACACTTGGTGGGTGTATTTCTGGGGACCCAAGTGGTACAATTTGGACATGTGCCACATTTAATTTTAGGAGACCTTGAATAAAAAAATAGAGACGAATAGCAAACATCTCTCCTGCTTTGCAGCAGCGGGGCAGGGTGAACAGCAGGCTGTGCAGCAGCAGGGCACAGCCAGGCACAGCACTATTTGTATTGTGTGGGGTGCATTACCCTCTCTGAAGAACCAGCACCTTACCGTGGTAGAGAGGTTTGTGTGCCCTGATGAACCTGGGGGCTGTGTTGTCTGGAACCTGGTGTTCCTGTTAGGGTCTCCCATGGCAAATTGGTCTCAGGCAAGGGGCCAGACTAAGATTGGTTCAAAAGACCTCATGAAAGACGACACAGGAAGTGAGGATACCCGGCCCGGAGGAAGCCCGGGGTCCCCTTCTGGAGCCAGGCCCAGAAGGAGGACTCGTCGGCGAGCGTCTGGTGGCCGGGCTTGCCACGGAGCCCGGCCGGGCCCAGCCCGAAAAGGCAACGTGGGCAACACCTCCGCTTCTCCGTCCCGCGGGCCCACCACCTACGGGAAACATCGATGGGGTCGGGTGCGCTGCCAGAAGGGTGGCAGTGAAAGCGGAGGGTCTCGATGGACCAGACCCGGGCGGCAGAAGCTGGCTTTGGGGACGTGGAACGTCACCTCTCTGGGGGGGAAGGAGCCGGAGCTTGTGCGGGAGGTGGAGCGGTACCAGTTGGATCTGGTTGGGCTCACCTCTACGCACAGCGTCGGCTCTGGAACCTTACTTCTGGATAGGGGTTGGACTCTATTCTTCTCCGGAGTTGCTCAAGGTGTGAGGCGCCGGGCGGGTGTGGGGATACTCACAAGTCCCCGGTTAGGTGCTTCGTTGTTGGAGTTTACCCCAGTGGACGAGAGGGTCGCCTCCCTACGCCTGCGGGTTATGGGGGGGACAACTCTGACTGTTGTGTGCGCTTATGCACCCAACAGCAGTTCAGAGTATTCGGCCTTCTTGGAGACCCTGGAAAGAGTCCTGTATGGGGCTCCTGAAGGGGACTCCTTAGTCTTGCTGGGAGACTTCAACGCACATGTGGGCAATGATGGAGACACTTGGAGGGGCGTGATTGGGAGGAACGGCCCCCCTGATCTGAACCGGAGTGGTGGTTTGTTACTGGACTTCTGTGCTAGTCATGGATTGGCCATAACAAACACCATGTTCGAACATAAGGATGCTCATAAGTGTACGTGGTACCAGAGCACCCTAGGCAGAAGGTCCATGATCGATTTCGTTATCGTATCATCGGACCTGAGGCCGTATGTTTTGGACACTCGGGTAAAGAGAGGGGCGGAGTTGTCAACTGATCACCATCTGGTGGTGAGTTGGGTCGAGTGGCGGGGGAAGCCTCTGGATAGACCTGGTAAGCCCAAACGTGTAGTTCGGGTGAACTGGGAACGTCTGGAGGAGGCCCAAGTTCAGGAGGCCTTCAACTCACACCTCCGGCGGAGCTTTTCGGGCATACCTGTGGAGATTGGGGACATTGAACCAGAGTGGTCGAGGTTCAAAGCCTCTATTGCCGAAGCCGCGGCGGGGAGCTGTGGTCTCAAGGTCCTAGGTGCGGTAACCCTCGAACCTCCTGGTGGACACCGGTGGTCAGGGAAGCCGTCCGACTGAAGAAGGAGGCCTTCAGGGATTTGTTATCCCGGGGGACTCCCGAGGCAGTTGCAAGGTACCGACAGGCCCGAAGGGCAGCAGCCTCATCCGTGGCCGAGGCAAAGCAGCGGGTGTGGGAGAAGTTCGGAGAAGACATGGAGAAGGACTTTCGGGCGGCACCAAAGTTGTTCTGGAAAACTGTCCGACACCTCAGGAGGGGGAAGCAGGGAACCATCCAAGCTGTGTACAGTAAGGATGGGACGTTGTTGACCTCAACTGATGGAGTGTTGGGGCGTTGGAAGGAACACTTTGAGGAACTCCTGAACCCGACAACTCCGCCCTCTATGTTAGAGGCAGAGCTGGAGTATGACGGGGGATCAACGCCAATCTCCCGGAGGGAGGTCACTGGGGTCGTCAAACAACTCCACAGTGGCAAAGCCCCGGGGTGGATGAGATCCGTCCGGAAATGCTGAAGGCTCTGGGTGTTGAGGGACTGTCATGGTTGACACGTCTCATCAACGTTGCGTGGAAGTCGGAAACAGTACCGAAGGAGTGGCAGACCGGGGTGGTGGTCCCCCTTTTCAAAAAGGGGGATCAGAGGGTGTGTGCCAATTACAGAGGCATCACACTACTCAGCCTCCCCGGGAAAGTTTACTCCAAGGTACTCGAAAGGAGGGTCAGGCCGATTGTCGAACCTCAGATTGAGGAGGAACAATGCGGATTCCGTCCTGGTCGTGGAACGACGGATCAGCTTTTTACTCTCGCAAGGATCCTGGAGGGGGCCTGGGAGTACGCTTATCCGGTCTACATGTGTTTTGTAGACTTGGAGAAGGCATATGACCGGGTTCCCAGGGAGTTACTGTGGGAGGTGCTGCGGGAGTATGGGGTGAGGGGGTCTCTACTCAGGGCCATCCAGTCTCTGTACTCCCAAAGCGAGAGCTGTGTCCGGGTCCTCGGCAGTAAGTCGGACCCATTTCCGGTGAGGGTTGGCCTCCGCCAGGGCTGCGCTTTGTCACCAATCCTGTTTGTAATATACATGGATCGGATTTCGAGGCGTAGTCGTGGGGGGGGGGGGGTCTGCAGTTCGGTGGACTAAGGATTGCACCACTGCTTTTTGCAGATGATGTGGTTCTGATGGCTTCATCGGTCTGCGACATGCAGCACTCACTGGATCGGTTCGCAACCGAGTGTGAAGCGGCTGGGATGAGGATCAGCACCTCCAAATCTGAGGCCATGGTTCTCAGCAGGAAACCGATGGACTGTCCACTCCAAGTAGGGAATGAGTCCTTACCCCAAGTGAAGGAGTTCAAGTATCTCGGGGTCTTGTTCTCGAGTGAGGGATCAATGGAGCATGAGATGGGCCAGAGAATCGGAGCAGCGGACCTAGGACCAGGTGGAGAGATTATATCTCTTCGCCGGCCTGGGAGCGCCTTGGGATCCCCCAGTCAGAGCTGGTTGATGTCGCCAGGGAAAAGAAAGTTTGGGGCTCTCTGCTGGAACTGCTACCCCCGCGACCCGACCACGGATAAGCGGAAGAAGATGGATGGATGGATGGATGGGGTGCATTACACTAGTTTTTCTTAATTGGAAAAAAGTGTCTCACCACTTGTTGAAACAAATTCACGTTCATGTTTGAGAGATTGATATTACTACTTTTTCTCAAGTGAAACATGTAAGCACTTTGTGAACCACTGCTTTAAGTGAAGCGGTGTATTCCGTTTCAAATTAAAGGTACATTCTGTCTTTACTTCGTACACTATATCACAGCTCCTAAAGTTGCAAACACATATAAATGCTTTTGTGTGTCACTGTCAGTGTGTAAGGCCTTTATTAGCCTGCAGCTCCCTTAGACCTTTGCATTGTAATTACCCAGCACGCACTTGTACAAGCAGATCCGTCGAAACAGGTAGAATAAGATCAAGTTCAGGCACTGAAAAGGTCATTTAGAAGAATACTAAATGTCACCACGACACTTGTGGAATGACTGTGGGCGAGGTAATCACACACTGACACGAATCTAAATGTCACCAAGTGGAGGTTAAAGTTGATAGTAGCTGCTGAAGTCCCGGCCCAATGATATTGAAAGAAGTCGGATAACTGCTTGTATCTCACAAAACACACAATAGAAACAGATTAAAATAAATATGAGTCTAGTTAAAGAGCAATGCATGGTTAGGTTTAAGTTCGGTCATTTTAATAATTTGCACAAAGACATTTTTAGTGTTTTCAGGTCACATTTGCAGGACTTTGCTGCATAATGGAAACATTGTTGTTTATTTCTTCTATCTCAGAAACAAAGAGTGTTTAAACGAAGTGCAGTGGTTGGGAAAGCATGGTGAAACTTTAGGAAGCAGTTTTTTTTCGGTAGAACAATAAAGACATCTTAAATATATAAAAAGAAAGTGCCTTTGACTTTTCTTTGTACTTCTTTGTGTCTGCATGTATCCTTATCCAAAAATAACCTCTAACTAAAATGTTTTTAGTCCAGGAAGTGCTCCTGTACAAAGAACATTGTGGGACAAGGACAGATTGTTCATTGTGTGTCTCTTTGTAGTCTTTTTGTATCTCTTTGTACTCATGTGTGTTTCTTTGTAGTCATTTGTGTCTCTTTGTAGTAATTTTGTGTCTCTTTGTAGTTGATTTGTGTAGCCATGGTAGTTGATTTGTGTAGCCTTGGTAGTTGTCGTGTAGTCATTGTGTGTCTCTTTGTAGTTGTTATGTGTCTCTTTGAAGTTGTTATGTGTCTCTTTGAAGTTGTTTTGTGTCTCTTTGAAGTTGTGTTGTGTCTTTTTGTAATTGTTTTGTGTCTCTATGTAGTTGTTTAATGTCTCTTTGTAATAGTGTTGTGTCTCTGTAGTTGATTTGTGTAGTTATGTTGGTAGTCAATATCTCTTTGTTGTTTTTGTTGTATCTTTGTGAATGTTTGTGTTCCTTTGTAGTTGTTTTAAAAACATCTTTCTGTAGTTGTTTTCATGTTTTTACAGTAGTTTTATTTATAATAATTTAGTGAAGAACTCTCTTCTTGGTAGTTTCTATTTTTGTGTACATTTTTTATTCTCTAGTTGATTTGCATTATCTTGCGGTAGTCGTTTGTTTAGTGTCTCTCTGAAGTCCTTTTGTGTCTCTTTGCATTCATTTTGCACGTCCTTCTGTAGTTGTTTTGTATAAGTATTTTGGTACTCTATATCTCTTTAAAGTTTTTGTTGCATCCTCCTGGACGTTTCTGATGCTTTGTAGTTCTTTTAAAACATCTTACTGTAGCTTTGCATCTCCTTGCATTTTTTTGAACTTACTTAGTGTCCCTCTGCAGTCCTCTCTTTGTAGTAAGTTGTATCGGTGTATTCAATTTCTTTATGCTCTGTCGTCAATTAGAATTATTTTGCATTGTTTTTTTTCATTATCCTTCCGGTCATTTGTGTCTCTTTGAAGTTATTTTGAACTTCATTCTGTAATTATGTAGTATCTAACTGAAGTAGTTTTGTGTCTCTGTATTTTTTGCATTAGGTAATCCATCGAGAATATGAATATATTTCTCAACATGACTTCTTACCTCACCGTCAGCCCCCTGCTTTACTTTCATGCATAATGAAAGGTTAGTTTACCTTTCTGACTGAAGGCATTTCAGTGGCCTCCCTGAACTCTGCACCCTTAACTATCCTGGCTAGTATATATTATGTAATAATCTCTTTTCATACAGTGCACCCTTCACATCATTTATCAAACACTTTATTACCACCTCTTCCCATTCCTACATTTGTGAAATGCTTCACCGAACAGCCTCCTTTATTTCATCAGCCACACCCCGATCAACAGCGGTGAGGAAATGCATGCCATTCCTCTGCAGAGGAACACAATGACATCAATCAGTCAGCGGTGGTGGGTGCTGTGAACAGCATGCGACTCTGCAGGCCGAACCTGTATATGTGCAAATTATCCTCACGTGTCCTGCCGAAAAGATTACAAAATTCATCAGGTGTCATAGAGGATGGTAAGTTATATTTTGTATCTGCGCTGTGACACTTTAACCCAGTGTTTCTCAAAGTGGGGGGCGCTGAGGCATGACAGGGGGCGTGAGAGACCAGTAGGAAAACATTTTGTTTTAAGAAAAATCATAATTTGAAAAATTATTGATTCGAAAATAATATGATACAGTACAGTACAAGTACGTCTGGGTCTCTGTGTTTCATTCAAACTCAGCTCTGTGTGTGTGTGGAATGAGCCATTTTGTGTGCGTGCGCGAGCGAGAGAGAGAGCACACACCGGTACCGTAGATCGTTGTTGTTAGCAGAGATGGGGTCGTTTCTAAAAAAAAATAATATATTACATATTACTTTTTTAAAAAAAAGCAATATATTACACTACTTCATTACTCTCTACATAAAGTAACTCGTTACTTTACTCGCAGGGCCGGCCCGCCCCTCCCTACAGTTTCAAATGTTCTCTTTAGTTCAGTTTCCATTGCATCGCATAAGACTGATCCAGATAGCTCCTGAATGTTTTCCTATCTGACCGTGGCTGTCCTCTGTCTCTTGCTATCTGTATTTTGCGCAGTATATCTCTGAACGATGGTGATTCCACCTTGGACTCTGCCTTGCCCCCGGGCCGTCCGCCCGAGATCCCTTCCGGGTCCTCCGCTGTGCTCCTGGGCTGTCAGCCCAAGACCCGTCCTCCAGACCCCCTCCACCCACCCTAGTTTTGCGGGAAACTTGCAGGTCCGCTGCAACTCTTTAAATCCAGGCTGAGCGGTTGTGTTTCGTTTTTGGTTAATGAACATTTGGGGCTAGTAACCCCAGGGAATCAGTGTCTGGGGTCTTTGTCCTGGCTGGTTTTCTCTGTGTATGCTGCTCGGGACATATGTGCCATACAAGCGTACACAGCTCATGTTCGGAGAAACCTTAAAGAAAGGCATCAGTAAAATGGAACCTCTGTGTAAACTATTAATATCTTAAACTGCACTGTAACTTTGTATTCATGTACTTTTTATTCATATACTTTTTATTCATGTATTTTTTCTTTTAATGTTTCTTTTATTATCTTTTCTTTTTAATGACTGTTTTTAAATGCCTTTGTCTGAGTGTCTTTCATTTTTGTAAAGCACCTTGAATTGCCTTGTGTTGAAAGGTGCTATATAAATAAACTTGCCTTGCCTTATCGATCCGATCTCCATTCAGAAAACACGCATTTTAAAAGGTTTTTCGCCTGCCGTCTTGTCTGCACACTTGTCAAAGCATTAATTCATGATTTTTACTAACAGGTATCAGTATTACAATTAAATTACGGTAAAATATGTTCATTTTGTTGTAGTTGGTTTCTACCAAAAGTGCAGTGAGTTCCAAAATATGCAGGATCACTTTAAGTCAGTCTATTATTTTCGGGAGCGACAGGGAATGTCTAAAAGATACGTCAATCAAGTGGCACCTGCTAACGTGGATGTGGATGATAGGCTTACATCTAAAAACTTTTTTAAAATAACATACATTTAGTTATTGTTATTTTTCTTTCTTTTGTTACTTTTTTTTAACGGTGCGACTGGTTTGTGACCACTGCTTTAGGGTGAAGATTGACAATTCGCTACCACAGTGTTGTCTCTGTTTAAAAAAAAAAAGGAACTGGTCTCTCTTGATGAAAGTAAATGTTGCATTTCATTTGGAAATCAGGGTGGAAGAGTGGAGAGGCATAGGATCCAAGTCACTTGAAGTCCAGTGTACTCCAAAGTCAGTGATAATTTGGGGAGCCATGTCATCTGCTGGGGATGGTCCACTGTGTTTGATCAAGTGTTCACATATCTGCACAGCATAAGAGTTTGAGAAAGTTATTTGGTTACATTTCATTCTACCCTATAAAGTCAACCTCTTGAGCGCTCTTGTGGCGCCCTGAAGAGAAGGCCCGTTGACAACAGTGGATTTTAGTGCTTGAAAAAAACACCAAAATGCAAATGCTATTTTTACTCAGAGAAAAACTCCATTGCGCTCAGGCACTACTACAACTGTAATAATAAGTGTTGTGATGTGCCAAATTTATATATATTTTTTTATATTGTACATGTTTTTCTTCCTGCAAATCAATTAGTCTTCTACTTAGTTAAGAACAGTTCATGATACCAAGCCACTCTTAATGCTGGGTATCTTTCAGGTGATATCATAGTAGTGTATTTCTTTACTCTTTTTTCCACCCATTTTTCTCACCTTTCCTTATTACACTGAGAAAGATCCAAATTGTTTGTTGACTTCAAGTGAGTCAACTTTCGATAACTCTAACTTTGAGGACAACATTTATCTGTTCTCTTCTTTGTTTGTATTTAACATTTTGTAAACTATTGGACTTTTAATGGCAAGGCACTGTCCTACTGTAAGGTGTGACTCAGTTGACATCCTCCCTCTTCCTCCTGAACAGAGAGGAGCTGTGGAGATGTCTCTGGTCGGGGATCCAGAGGCGCTACGCTATCAGAGGCAGGTGGAGGCTCTGGAGAAACAGAAGTTAATTTACGCAGATCTGCTGGACTTCAAGACATGACTGCTCCAGTCATGTCTCAATACAGATCAATGAGATCAATACACAAATATTTAAAAAAGCTGTCAGGTTATTAGAGTAATTACTCATGCAGGAATATTACTTGTGTTTTCTCTGATGCAGGTAACATAGTGGGAATGTGTTCTATATGATTCACACAGACAAGGCTTCCAAAAGGAAAAAATCCTCCTCAATCAAGAAAATAATAGCCGCAAGAAAGTGTAAAAAGGGCCTAAAGGGCAGAGTATGTGTATGTGTGTTTTCAAATACGTCATTCAAAAGGTTACTTTAGTAATAAAGCATGAGAATCTGGTCAAGTTATTTACTTTTGAAATGCGCTTTTTGCTCGTTTAGCAGCACACCTTTTCCCTTTTACCCCCTCATGTGAAGGCACCCTTCAGAACAGTGCATGTACACACACATATACATATACTGTATATTTAACAGTGTATCATGATTCATGAAATAAACACTTGTGCTATCCTATCTCCTACTTCCTGTTGTGTCCCATCAAAAACGTTAAGTCTAGTCATGTTTCATGTTTTTGTTTAGTCATTTGTCTTTTCTCCCACTTCCTGTTGTACGATACGATACAATATTACTTTATTGTCAGATCAAGTCTGAAATGTTACTTGCGTCACAGCAGCTCCATGTCCAACATCAACAGACAAATATGCATACACAAATACATGAAACACAAACATTTAACATAACAGCACAATCAGTGAGAGAAACATTGGTACTCACCTTTTGTGTTTCATTCCAGGTCCCTTGACTCCCTATCCTTGTGTGTGGGTGTGTGGGTGTATGTGTGTGTGTGTGTGTGTGTGTGTGTCTATCTGACCGTGTGTGTGTGTGTGTGTGTGACTGCTCTCCTTAGCGTCAGCCCCGCCCCTGATTGTTTACGCCTGTGCCCAGTTACCTCTTGTTTAAATTCCCCAGCCTTCCCTTCCCTTGTGTGCGTTCGTCTTGTCCTGTCTCCATGCCAGTAGTCAGCGTCAGAGATGGGGTCGTTACTAAAAAAAAGTAATATATTACATATTACTTTTTAAAAAAGTAATATATTACACTACTTCGTTACTCTCTACATAAAGTAATTTGTTACTTTACTCGTTACTTTACTCGCAGGGCCGGCCCGCCCCTCCCTACAGGCAGATCACGCAGACTGCTAAAGTTTCAAATGTTCTCTTTAGTTCAGTTTCCATTGTCGCATAAGACTGATCCAGATCTGACCGTGGCTGTCCTCTGTCTCCTGCTATCTGACCGTGGCTGTCCTCTGTCTCCTGCTATCTGACCGTGTGTGTGTGTGTGTGAATGCTCTCCTTAGCGTCAGCCCCGCCCCTGATTGTTTACGCCTGTGCCCAGTTACCTCTTGTTTAAATTCCCCAGCCTTCCCTTCCCTTGTGTCCGTTCGTCTTGTCCTGTCTCCATGCCAGTAGTCAGCGTCAGAGATGGGGTCGTTACTAAAAAAAAGTAATATATTACATATTACATATTACTTTAAAAAAAAGTAATATATTACACTACTTCGTTACTCTCTACATAAAGTAATTTGTTACTTTACTCGTTACTTTACTCGCAGGGCCGGCCCGCCCCTCCCTACAGGCAGATCACGCAGACTGCTAAAGTTTCAAATGTTCTCTTTAGTTCAGTTTCCATTGTCGCATAAGACTGATCCAGATCTGACCGTGGCTGTCCTCTGTCTCCTGCTATCTGACCGTGGCTGTCCTCTGTCTCCTGCTATCTGACCGTGGCTGTCCTCTGTCTCCTGCTATGTGTATATTTTGCGCAGTCTATCTCTGCTCACGCTGTTGCGTCAGCGTGTTCTCCTGCGTGTTGGCCATGTGTTGCACTGGAGCCAGACTGGAGCACACCGCAAAGACTTCAGCCGAGCACGTACGAACTGCGCATGCGTGAGTGGCAATAAATCTCCTTACCAGCAGGCGGCGGTAGTGTGTATTCGTCATTCAAAACAGGCAACAACCGGAAAACAGAGAAGAAGAACAGACTACGTGTGTGATATAAATAAACAACAGCTTTGTGCGTTAGCTTCACCTAGCATGTGTTCTTTGCAGGTGTTTGTTGAGGTTTGATTATGACTGATTTTAGAAAGTAACGAAGTAACGCGTGTCGGGGCAATGTTAGTAACTGTAGTGTGATTACTGAATTATAAAGGTAGCGCGTTACACTACTCCGTTACCGACAAAGTAATATTATTACAGTAACGCGTTACACCCAACTCTGGTCAGCGTACCATCGCTAACTTTTCATTAGTGATGGCGAGATGAAGCCTTAAGAAGCTTTGAAGCTTTCCAGCCAATTGGTTCGCAAAAGGGTTCATCTTAGACTGCTTCAAATCACGTGACATGTGACGGTCGAAGCAGCAACTGCTTCATTTCCTGAATGAATCACTTGACTGGTTCGCGGTCCAATCACGCGATTCAATGCACTGCCTCGTCTCTATTCTGACAGGTGACAGGTTGAAACAGTTTTGAATTTGAGCCCTTCAACACTTTATAATCACTCTAAACAATGCGCAATGTGTGGGTTGTTGTCGTAGTTTGCGTTGTTGTTGTTGAGTTGTTGTTGGTATTGCATTTGAATAGGATCATTATAGAGCAAGCCAGGAAGAAAGATGGGAAACTCGGCAAACACTTCGAAATGTGGAGAAGTTGTGAACAAAAAGACAATTATTACTAATATAAAAACTAGGGCTGTCAGTCGATTAAAATATTTAATCGCGATTAATCGCATGATTGTCCATAGTTAATCGCAAATTAATCGCACATTTTTTTATCTGTTCTAAATGTACCTTAGAGTAGTGCTGCACGATTCTTGCTCAAATGTGAATCACGATTTTCCTCCATAAGAATTGAGATCACGATTCTCACACGATTCTCATCGTTTCAATGAAAATATTTATTGCACTCTTACACGTCACGTGAGTACAATGAATTTAAACAGACAACATTTGTCTCTCTTGTAACAAAAACATAACTTTGTCTTTAGTCTGTAGTTGCTGAATACTGAACAAACATTACTACATTCAAAATGTGGCACCTGGAGCCAACTGTTGTGGCTTTAACAGACACCATCAACATCAAAGTGCTGGACTTAAATCCAAGTCTCAGTTTCTTGTAGCAAAAACATAGAGTAACTAAAATGAATTTGACAGCCAACTACTGTGGCTTTAAACAAAGTGCTTGACTTAAACTCAAGTCTCTCTGGTAACAAAACATACAGTAACTAAAATAAAGATATTGCTGCTGCCTGAGTGCTGAACATAAAAAATAGAATTGTTGCAGCTTTATAATAACAAAATGTAAACTTTGCAGTAGCACCTGTCCACAGTGACAGGACACCCAACTACTGTACAACAACACCAACCTGTTTGTTACAGGGAGGAATGCACTTAAGTTACTCAAAATACCTCACCACAGTGCTGAATATAAAAACAAAACAGTCACAGCTTTAGAATAATAATATAAAAAAAGCCTAGCCGGCTAGCACCCAGTTCAACTACTGCACTTAAAGGTTCTTGTACTGAAAAAAACATAAACTTAAACAAAGTGCTAGACTCCACTGAGTAGTAATGTCACTGAATCAAAAGGATTAACTTAAATACTGCAGTCAGTACTGAATATAAAAACGGAACAGAACATAAAGTTACAGCTTCAGAATAAATGTAAATAAAGCCTAGCTGCCTAGCTACTAGCACAGTCCATCTACTTTTTTCGGCACAAGCACAACTTCCCTCTCACTCTCGCCAGAGTCGCCACCGGGATTTTCATCGGTGTTGTTGTCATTGTCCTCGACCTCCTCGTCACTCATTTCTGTGTCACTCATTTCTGTTTTTTGTACTACTAGTCGCTCTCGTCACTCTTTGCTAATCAGTGCTAATGCTAACGCTTCTGTAAACATACTGCCGGCTCCTGCCCTCACGTGCTGCAGTCAGTGAGTGTTGCCAGGTATACTTATTATAAGCCACATTGGGCTTATCTTTCTGTAAAGTTGCTTGGTAGTAAGTAATAATGGTTGTTGCGGTTGTGTGTAGATAGGTTAGTTTCAAATAGCCGACCCGACATATATAGGTTTAAAGTGCTCATGTTCTTTTGCGCTTGTTTTCATAGACCTGGTTGCTTATTCCTTCCGCAAAAACTGGCAAAACAGTGGCTGCAGCGTTAACACTGCATGAGAGGAGGAGAGACAGACAGAACACTACCATTTGGATGCGATCATGGTACTTTAATGTTAAATGTATAGAGTATATTTGCTTTACATCGTTTAAGTATGATTGACATTGCAAGTTGGTATTATTCAGAAGCAAAATAATTAAAAAATGTAAAAAAATCCCCCCCCAAAAAAATCAGCTTGACGTCATAGGATCGCCGTAATTTAGAAATGAGATATGCTCTATGCTAATGTTTATTATCATTTGAACAATGACAAATATTCTCATGAATATTAAACACAACAACCTCTGAACATTACAAATATTCGCTTCAATTCAACCTGGAACCTCTCTCATTCAATAATACAATACTGTGTGTGTGTGTGTGTGTGTGTGTGTGTGTGTGTGTGTGTGTGTGTGTGTGTGTGTGTGTGTGTGTGTGTGTGTGTGTGTGTTTGTGTGTGTGTGTGTGTGTGTGTGTGTGTGTGTGTGTGTGTGTGTGTGTGTGTGTGTGTGTGTGTGTGTGTGTGTGTGTGTGTGTGTGTGTGTGTGTGTGTGTGTGTGTGTTTTAATTTATAGCCCTTGGATTAATTGGAAAACGCCCTTGGAAAATAAGCATTCATGTAGATAAATAAATATTGTACAAAGATGAAGAGACAAAAAGATGGAAACATAAGAAGAGGACCTGCTTTTATGTGTGTAGAGTCAAATGTACAACCTATTTGCTGCTTTAAATATTAGCAAGAACTGGAACTGTACTACTTCTTGCAAAAGAAAACACCACTATATATGTTAAATTAGATTATTCAAGTGATGCTGCGCTTATTTTATTTATTTAAATATGTAAAATATTTATTTTTCCTATGTCAATTCAACATTTCAATTCAGTTAAATAAGCTTTCTCTGCATAAAAAAAGTCAAAGTCTAAACGTCAGGCTCTTTAAATTTAACATTTTTGCACACATATATTTTATTATACAACATTTCATAGGTAGCAAAAGATCACATCTGTTAAGTTTTATCATTTGAAATGAATATGTCCATAAAAACACAACAAGTATGTTAAGGCACTGATCATAATAACATGATGTAAGCTTTATGTAATGCCTCATTTTGCGTCATTATTTTATAAAACTTGTAATATTTAGCCTTAATTAAGTTAATCAACTGGGGAGGTTTCATAATTATAATCCAATTATATAAATAGTTTAACCCTATCACCTCTATTATCTCACCTTTAGAGTATGTAATAGGTAAATGAATGTGGCTTAGCAACAAAGTTAGCTTAGCAATTAAAGATAATAAGTAGAGCTACTAGCACATTCTGTACCTTGAGTTGATTAAATACCTGCCGCCATCACACAGCAGCAGGACCAATGTGTCTCTACAGTCATGTCAGTACTTTCTTACCCTTCAAATGGGGAAACTGTCTTTTCCTGACAACCGTGGCTTTATTAAACTCACCTGGGCCCCTGGGTTATTAAAGCTGGGCCTTGTGCTCACCACGTTTCTTTTTCATGAGCTAGCGTGCACCTTGCAATACTTCCTTTTATTATTATGTTTTATTTGTATCTTTTATTATTATATTTTATTAATATCTTTACGGTATTGTTGCTTCTTATATTCATAGTCTCGTAGTGGTATTATTTTGAGCTTGGACACATTTGGACAAACAGGTTGCTACCTCTCTAATCATTCAGATAAATAACAGCAACATCCAGTATAAAATGTTTTATCATAATTTGTAGTTTCTTATGATAATAATTCTACGTATTTGAAAGGAGCAGTTTACCAAAATGTCAATTACATTGTTTTTTGTATTGGCATGGTATTGTCTACCTTCACCATTGACATTAGCTTTCCTCCCATTAAAACGGTACTGATACTCTTGCTGAACTTTACAAATACTTGATGTCCAACACTAACGAATCCAGCTGGAATGAAAGGATATTTTTTCTCCTTCCAGCCGTAAAACCTCCCACTGAGGCGGACTGCCTTTGCACAATCTGCTTTTTCATTTACGGCCATCAAGCATCGGAAAATGCTTCTAGCTGAGCGTACAAAACCTTTCACTCTTCTTCCCCATGTTGCAGAAAAAGAAGATCTTATCAATACTGATTTATCCATTATTCCGGTTATTTTATGTTTCTTTAATGAAATGTAATTGTATAAATGTACTGGATGATGAGGCTGTTATCTCTATGTTAATAGACTGGGACGGGTGGCGCAGTGGTCTGTGCATCCGATCATCAGATCAATGGGGAGTGCTGGGGAACTCCAGTTCGAAACCCGCTCCCGCCGCCACTGCGTCAGGCCGTTGTGTCCTTGGGCAAGACACTTCACCCGGATTTGCTCCTGTGGGTATTGTCCACAGTTTCTGACCATTGCATGTATGATGTGCAATGTGTGTATATGTAAAGCGCTTTGAGTCATTGATAATGCGCTATAATAAATGTAAGGAATTATTATAATGTGTAGATTGGTTGAAGACTATGTAATGGTGTCTTTAAATGAAATGTGTGTAGTGTCTGACCCAAGGACTGCAGATAGAAATCAGATAATTGCTCAAAGTAGCATAAATCAATCGGTCTCCACACATCCACACTAACATTTATCTCTTTTGGAGATAAATGTTTTTTTCTTGTCACAGTTTATCCATGACTATGGCTTTACCGTGTGTTTCCCTGCGTCTCCCCCCCGTCATGTGTCCGTGGCCCTCCTTGCTCCCTCCTCTCCTGGTCACCACTGATTACTCACACCTGCGACCATCAGGCTCCTCACACTGCAGTTCATCACGCTGGGTGGACATCCACTCTCCTCCATATTGTTCCATCAGTGGCTGCTCCTAGTGGGTGAGTTCAGGGTGCGAACTGGAGGGGAGCAGGGGGAGCTATGGCTCCCCTAGTGGTGACATGAGCTCCCCTGGGAACATGGTTTGTGACATTTGGGGGGAGCTCTCTAAAATACTGATATGATGACCAAATAAATTCCATTTTGGGCATGTTTTTTTTTTTCAAAGGTGTCAAATAAGTGAAATAAAATTATATTTAGAGTTTATGATTCATGAAAAAAGTGTCGCCTGCTTGCACGCTGCCCGCAGCTCCACCCACTACCCACTCACTCGTTTAGTTAGCACTGCATGTTTACCAGGCATTGTTGCTGCTGCTGACATGTCGAAAAGAAAAAAACAACGTACCTTGGGCAATTTCTTTAAAAAGACGGCCAAACAACCTGATCAAGAAGACCAACCGAATGTAGCTGGTGGTAGCACATCGTACATGGTGACTGCTGCTACAACAGAACCGAGAGAGGAGGGAGCTAAGGTCAGTGCTAGTGCTAACTTGACAGCTAACGTTAACTTGGGGGCTGAAAGACACAAGAAGACGAGCCGTTGTGTAGTGTGTGTGGCGTCGCGTCTCTCCAGGCAGTGAGAGGGTTGTGTTGTGCTATAGCTGTATTATTAATATTAATATTGTTCATGGTTGGTGCCGCTGTCTGCTCTTATCGCATGTGTTCGGCTCTGTGTAGGCTACAGCCATAATAGGCTATAGCCCATGTGAAACAATGTAGCCTGTTTTTTAGTCATTTTAAATGTATTTAATTAAACAGTCAAACGTTACATTGGTGGTTCGTGGATTATTTATTATCAAGTTGATTGAAGTTTGCGTAGCGCATACATGCTCGGGAAATCTGTTGACATGAACATGATCCATCAGGCCGTTTCATGTAAATGTAGACCTGTGGCACCACCCCGTGTGCAACAGATTTTCTCTTTATAATAGGCCTATGTCTGTGCTGTTGCTATTAATGCACGGATCAGCATTTACCCCCCCCCGCAAAAAAAAAAAAAAAATCCCTGCTCCCCCGGAGACCGTGGTATAGTTTGCACACTGGGTGAGTTTATTCTCCTTGTGTATCACCATCATCTACCACCACCTGCCAATTTGTCTGCCTGCCTTTCTTTATCATGAGCCTCCTGAGATAACCTCGGTACCCCCCCCCCCTCAACATCTTCTCCAGCCATTTCTCAACGCTCCCCGCCTCGGTCAGCAATCTTTCTCATGCATTCCATTTCCCACTTTTTCCATAAATCCCTTTTACTATCGCTTCAGTATCACACTGTGCCTGTTTCTGTGCCTGGGTCTTCTGTAAAAATCATAACAGGTCCTTGTCATAACTAATACTGCCATACGCACACACGGTGGAATTGTTTCAAGTGCTTTGCACATTCTTTAAATGGATTCAACTTCAAATTGACGTAATTGAGAATCTAACCTTGCCTTTTTGTTTATTAACATTCATTATACATTTTTGTCTCTTTTTTTTAATGACTGTTTTTACAAAAGGTTTCTTGGCCTCAGGTTTCTTTAAAGCTTGATTAATTTAAAAAATAATACATTTACAAAAAAATATTAACAACCTTAAGGCATCCACCTAAGTAACCACATGAGTAAATCATATTTTCTAAATCAGTGCATTAAGTGCAAAACAAATGAAGCATGAGGTGTGGATGTTAGTGGTATCAATAGTGTAAATGCAGGGTGATGATTGCATGGACATGTGAGAGTGTGAGAGTGTTGAAGTGCACCAAATGAAGCAACTGAGAAAACTCATAACATACTCAACCAAAACCAGGTGCCTGTAGGGTTACTGCAATCAAGGTAATCAAGACAGCACAGCCGCCCACACCCTATCTCGATGAACCCACAGGGGCATCACACAGTGGAGCTCAAAAGAGAATCCAATGAATTAAAGGTGCAAACATTGGAATTTTAAACATTCAAAATATGAACTAACATTACCAACAGAATGTTATACGGTAACAGTAGTCACATTATGTCAAAAACAAGTTTAGTGTTGCAGAGATACGAACTTAAATTAGCATGCTAACTAACTAGCCTCCTGCAGGCAGTAGCTCAGTCCATTGGGGCTTGGCAACCCAACAGTCAGCAGATGGTCACTGGAAGAAGTCCCTGGACACATAACCAAAACAAAGGGGGAAGAAATATATAAATATTTGTTGCATGGACTGGTAGCTGCAGAGGTGGCAGTTTACCTTCTGGTCCTGCATGTCCTATATGCTGTGTGTGTGTGTGTGTGTGTGTGTGTGTGTGTGTGTGTGTGTGTGTGTGTGTGTGTGTGTGTGTGTGTGTGTGTGTGTGAGTGTGTGTGTGAGCGTGTGTGTGTGTGTGTGTGTGTGTGTGTGTGTGTGTGTGTGTGTGTGTGTGTGTGTGTGTGTGTGTGTGTGTGTGTGTGTGTGTGTGTGTGTGTGTGTGTGTGTGTGTGTGTGTGTGTATGAACATGTCCATTATAATCACAGGTATTACCAAAAGAGCCAGTTGGAACAGAGCCTGTGAAGTATGGAAGGAGGTAAAACAAACGGAAGTGCTCCTTGTGTCACACACATTCACACACTCCCAAATAAGTATTAAGTGACAACGCCTAGACCTGGACGTGAATCAAACACAACATGAAGCACTTGAAACTCATTAACCTGTCATTTATCCAAATGATCTATTCTGTGAGAATATCACAAGCGGTTCAATCAGTTAGTGGCCTTTTACTATAGAAACCTTCTGAGCAGGGTTACAAGTCTTATAAAGTTTGTATTTGAGATTCACTGAAATGTGGTTAAGAATGTAGTTTGATGCCAAATAATAAAAAGAGCATTATTTTTCACATAAACTACTTATTTTAAGAATGAGGAGTAAAGCTGTAATTATGCCAATGCTTATCATAATTACATTTTATTCCTTTAAAGACAAGATAAGTTTATTTTGTATCTGCTCAAATGTACATTTAAAAAATATAAATAAATAATCCTAAGCAGTCAGTAGATCTAGTTAAGTCCCATGTGTCACTTACCTATTATATAAACGTTCTATTCATGGTTACTTTAAAAGAGTTATGCAATGATTAGAAATGAAATGTCAGTAACCTCTAAGAATGATGTTGCGCACTATCCGTGCTGAGTGTACTGACTTTTCGTACAATGTCCCGCTGTCTGGCTTCCTGCATAAAGTCAAGTGCTCGGCGCAGTTGTGGCAAAAGGTCGCTCCTCTGTTTTCATTTAAACAGCTCCTTATATCCGTTAGCGCAGCTAGCTAGCACCAGATGCTAACAACAACAATGCACGTAAGGTCTCTCTCTCGCTCGCTCGGGTCACACATACACACACCCTCCCGGTCCTCCAGATGGCCAGTCCGTGCCTGCCGGTGAGCGTGGAAGTGTGGTCTGCTGCAAGCGGGCAGCAGGAGCGGGGCTGTCAGCATCAGCTTGTAGATGGTATTTTAAACTCGATGCGCTCTGAAACTACGGGGCGGCAGAGGAAAAAAAATACACCTGCGTTAATCGCGTTAAAATAATTAGTGGCGTTTTTTTGCGTTAACGCGTTATTGACAGCCCTAATATAAATAAATATATATAAACTGAACTAAATATATATAAACTGTATATAACCCTAACATATGTAGGGTTTGGGAATTATGGCAGTTTAAAAAAAATATATGAAGGCACATTTCAAGATTTCTCACCCTCTAGCTGTGACATCACGCACTCTAGTTAATGTTAAAATGTGAATAAAACCTCTAAAACAAGGTCTGAACAAATGTTAATATCTCTAAAAGTCAGAATCAGATGTAATAGTTTTTTCACATGAATAATGTCAGAAAGATTTGTAACATTTTAAAGTTGGAATGAGGTTTCTGAGTGAAAGTATGAATGAACAGTTAGCAGTTGAAGTTGCAAGAAGATTTGTTGAAGTCTGGAGATTTCCTCCATTGACTTCAATGTTAAAAATGTGATGTATTATGGGATGTATCTCTGGAATTATGAAAGTTATGAATGAGAAAAGTAATAGCCATCGATTCCCGACCGAGCTGAACGTTTTGATATTTGAACGGAGTTTCTGCGATGTTCAATGCGGGAAAAGAAGAGGGCCAAAATACCAGCGGAATAATAATAATAAAAATGTTGTCCGTAGAAGAACAGTTAGTTGGAATGCTGTAAACAGCATTCCCACTAAATAAAGATGGATGAATGCATGTATTGTGTTATTGAGGAGAGGGTTCTGGGAAAATATGGCAGGGTGTGCTTGTGTAACTTGGGCAGGGGGTGTTCATGTGGGATGGGGAACACACAAAGATTTTTATTCAGGAACATTATTTTTTCAACAGTTTTTGGAGTGAGCCGATTTATTTTCTTGCTTACAATTGCCCTGCATTTTGAAAACACACGCTCAGATGGAACCGATGATGCTGGCATGCATGACAATTGTTTCGCCAGTTTGAACAGATTGGGATACACATTTTGATGGTCCACCCAGTATCAGTCATGTACCGCTGCACCTCCACTGTAGCATCTGCTGTGGCATTCCTTGCCGTCCTCGCTTCAGAAGCATCTCTGTCCAGAGTTTCCCAAAGGTTAAGACCTGAAAGACAAACATGACATCAGTACTGCAAGGTTTCAACGTGTATCCTTTTTTACTTGTACTTATTTTGCCCTGCATTGATGGATTGTCAACATTTGCTGGTGCCGGTTGAGCTGATGTGGAGGGCTGTTCTTCTGTAGGTGTGTCAGGTTGTGCATTTTTCCTCAGTTGTGTGCAAAATGCTGTCAGTCGTTTAACTGATGCCGCTGCCTGTACTTGATTGTAGAATCCAATAGTTTTGAATCTAGGATCCAGCAGTGTTGACAGGGTCAATGCAGTTTGGCTCTCCGTGGTGTCAAACTTGTTTTGCATATTTGACCCCATTCCTCCATGAGAGACCTCATTGCAGCAGTGATGTTAACCGCTGTATGAGATTCAGGGAAAGGCAGCACTCCCAAAAGCACTGTGGCCAGCTTCGCAGAGTCATCCACATAATGGCAGGTCACGGCTAGATATGCGTCCATATTAATGGAGGTCCACATATCAGCAGTCAGGCTCACAGCCTCGACCCTCTGCATGACAGCCTTGGCCTTCGTCTTCTCCTCCTCATAGCGCTTGACCACCATCTCCTTTAGAACCCGTCTGGATGGAATAGTGTATCTAGGATCAAGCAAGGCCACAAGCTCCTTGAAGCCACAGTCATCCACGATGGAGCCCCATCCAGCTCTCACTTCGGGTCGACTAAGACAAAGAAATAAAGACATAAAGAATAAAAACAAAACCAAAAAAAGCAAATAAGGATTTATGTGAAATTGCACTCAAAGGAAGCAGACTTGTGAGTTATGGAATACAGTCATAGCATATTGTGTTAGTGTTACTAGTTAATAATAATAATATAATACACACCATGTATGTTCTCCTGGTTCACAGCAGCTGCCATGTTTGGCAGTGAAGTGCCTAATCATGGAGGAAGTATTCCCATGATACTTCAGTTCAGTTGAACACACCAAGCACTGGACCTGTAGAGAAAGGCATTTGTAAATACAAATGGAATTTCAGTCTATAAAGCTATAGCCTAATCTGGCTACATTGATCATATACATAATTGTACTTTAATGCTACTTAATATAGATTTGAGATAAACCATAGCTATAATACTGTAGTTGACCTAATCTGTAGTCAACCAATCAGATTGAAGTGGTCCCACATCCCAGAACGACCTCTCTTCCTGGCTGGCTCCATAATGATCCAAACGCAATACTAGCAACTCAACAGCAACAAGGCAAACTACGACGACAATCCCACAGATTGCCAAATTTTGCATTTTTTTGAGCAGTTATAAATTGTCCCTTACTAAGTGACGCTCAAATTCAAACAGTTTCAACCAGTCAGAATTGAGACGAGGCAGTGCATTGACTCACCTGATTGGACGGCGAACCAGTGAGTTGATTCATTCAGGAAATGAAGCAGTTGCTGGTTCAGACGTCACATGTCACGTGATATGAAGCAGTTGCTGCTTCTGACGTCTCATGTCACGTGATTTGAAGCAATCTTTGAAGCTCTGCTTCTATGGAATAGGAAGTCCAGGGTTGAAGCTCCGTTCGAAGCTTCAGTGTCAAACTACCATCACTACACAATGGACTCCGCCGACCCAAAGACACTTCACGCCGCCCTGTCAGCCCAAGGCGTGAAGATTTACCATCATGAGGAGCAGCTGGGCTTAATCAGCCAAGGAGTAAAAAACCTTGTAGGACGTCAGGTCGAGCTCCAAGACTCCGTCTCTTCACAGATTCAACAGTTGACGGTGCACATGCATACATTCATCACTCATCTGCAGACTGCTCCTCCGGTGACGTCACCCACTGCCAGTGGCGAGCCGTGACTTTTATACCTAGGCCCTCTGACCCCCCCCCGTCAGAGGGCCTAGGTGGCATTCATCGTGTCCCATTTAATGGGGAGAGCTGCAGCCTGGGCTACCGCAGAATGGTCCAGAGACTCTGAGATCTGCTATTCATTGTCCGACTTCATAGACACTATGAGCCGCATATTCGACCACTCATCGCCTGCCACAGAAGCCAGCAGAAGACTTCTGCAGATGCGTCAGCACAACTGTCAGGTGGTTGATCATGCCATGGATCTGCGGCAGCAGACAGCGGGTGGAACACTCCGGCTCTCCGCGGCACTTTCATGACCGGACTTTCAGATCCAATAAAGGACCAGCTGGCTCCTCTGGAGGTGCCACAGGACCTAGAGTCTCTCATCTCTGTGTCCATCCGGGTCGAAAAACGACTTCGGGAGAAGGAGCGGGAGCGCTGGCGCACCGGTGTCAGACATCCCAGTTTCCAGGGCTTCCCTCAGAGAACTCTCCCACCAGGAAGGTCTTTCCAGCCCACGACTTCAGACCACCGGAGGACAGCGCCTCCGCTTGACTCAGAGGAACCCATGCAGCTGGGTAGGACCAGGCTTTCTCTGGAGGAGAGGCAGCACCGTCTGCGGTAGGGCTGCTGTTTCTACTGTGGCCAGCTGGATCACGAACTCGCCTCCTGCCCTGGAAAAGACCAGGTCATTCCACAGACTTTCCACATACTTTCCTCCTTGTCCCGTTACCCAGGTAAACATCTTCATTAATAATCAGGCCCTTGACCAAGGGGAGCTAATAGACTCAGGGGCTGACGAAAGTCTAATGGACTGGGGCATAGTCCACAGCTACAGATACAAACTGTCCCTCGATCTCGCCCCATTAAAGCCAGTGCCTTAGACCAGTGGTTCTCAAATGGGGGTACGCGGACCCCTAGGGGTACGTTGGAGTACTGCAGGGGGTACATGAGATTTACTTTATGTTAATGGGAAAAAGGAAAGAAAAATATACGAATTTTAGCAAAAGTAACGAAGTTTGAGCAGTGTGGGTTTTATATTCATAGACTAGAGTTACACACATTTCAAAACATGAAGTGTAATAACTGCAGTTGCGTCTAGTGCTGCGTACCTGGACTCACATTCAGGTTCAGGTCCGGACTCAAGTCCAGAGGTTCAGGTTCAGGTCCGGACTTATAAGTCCGGACCTGAACCCATGGCTTGTGTCAAGTTGTGTGAGTAACTAAAGTGAACTTATTGTGAGCTAATTATCAATTGAAAATAAACTCATAATCAACTCAAATTCAAACTCGTCAGGTTTATTGTTCTCCCTTCCAACTTGTGTCTACATTTCTCTACAAAGTACAAATGTAAAAAAAACACTTTTTGCCACTTAGTCTACAAATGACTTACGACAGCAACTACAGTGAACTACTACAAAGTTCAAACATGTATTTCATTTACCAAACTAAAGTAACCAAACAGTCCCTGAGCTGACTGAGCCTAAATCCCTAAAACTTTGCTGAAAGGTAGAGTGTAGAGTAGACTATACGCATTACACTGTTACACACCTACTATACAGTATACACTGTAGTGACTGTACAGTCAGAGTGTAGGCCTACTGTACTGTCTGTACACCATGTCTTTTCTACAACTCTACATGTGTACATTATACAGTACATACTACATACATAGTGATGTACATACATACTGTTAGAAATTAAAATCAATGTTGATATGGCGTAATTTGAATTAAATGGAGGCTTTGCATATGACGTCACGGGTGACTGGAGTACCAAAACAGACACCGTAATACTCATAGCCTACCTGTTTTTTATCAGACATATAATGGTGAACTTCTGTGCTATTGTTGGCTGCGGCAACAGAGGTGATCGAAACAGGGGGCCAAAGTCATTTTACAGGCTGCCGGCGGTTATAACACACCAGGGTGAAGCAATGTATGCACTTTCAAAGCGTCGACGGGAAACATGGCTCAATAGGATCGGACGGGAGGATCTCAAACCATCCAACCACAACTATACTCGCGTTTGTGGGGATCATTTCACGTCAGGTAAGTGTCAGGTTTTACATACAAACATTCAAAATCAACATACAACCCACTTACTAAGACATGTATCTTAACAAGGACATATGAATCCTGGAGTCTGTGTCATCGATCGACATATCAGATTGTGGAGTATCTACAAAACAAAGTCATCCCTTGGCTCAGGTCATCTTCCCACCAGTTTGTCAATCCCCTGCAATGCTTCATTTAACTGTAATTTAAAGAAATTCCTCCCCCTACTGGCCATTTGATTATATGTAAACAGTAAAGGCTGTACAGTCCCTGGCACCTTTTCAGAGGCTTTTGGTTTCCTCAATTATTTGTCATGTTCCAATGTCTTGACACCAGCATTTTAAATATATCTAAAGTCTGACTTCGCCTGTCAAAAGAGGTCACATTTGTATTAATTAACAGTTCACCCAGGATATAACTGACCTACAAGTGGCACTTTTTGACAAAAATCATCCTGACTGGGCACCGTCTGTCAAATTGGGCCACGAGAAAATTACAGCACCTTCCCCTGCTACACATGCCAGGTATAAACGCGCCAGAAAAAGGTCATCCATCGCACCACTTGATCTCTACAGCATGGTATCTGATATTCCATCTCCAGAAGAGCCCGCACCAGTCCTGGGAGCCACTGGGGAAGAAGAAGGAATGATTGAACCAGAGACTGGCACTGCAACTCAGACTGATTTGACTGGTGAAATGATTGACAAAATGTCATTTGAAATTAATAATGTAACAACAGAAAATGTTAACTTAAAAGAAAAGCTTGTAAAGTCCACAATTTCAGAGAGTACATTTAAGGGCGATGATGACCGTGTGCGGTTCTACACGGGACTTCCTACTTTTGCCATTCTAATGATGGTATACAATCTTGTGGAACTGCACATCAGTGTGAACGCTAAGAGTTCACTGTCTAAATTTCAACAGTTTATACTGACACTAATGAAATTAAGATTAAACCAACCCCTGCAAGAGCTGGCTTATAAATTCAACACATCCACATCTACAGTATGTGTTTACCTTGATTATCGACGTCATGTTTAAACGTATGAGTTTCCTTTTGAAGTGGCCATCTCGAGAGGAACTCCAACTGACGATGCCTATGGATTTCCGCACTCATTTTGGTACTAAAGTGGCTGTTATAATAGACTGCTTTGAAGTTTTCATTGACAGGCCATCAAATTTAATGGCACGGGCTCAGACTTGGTCAAACTACAAACATCACAACACCATAACATTTCTCATAGGAATCTGTCCGCAGGGTGTTATATCATTCATTTCAAGGGCATGGGGTGGCAGGTCCAGTGATAAGCATATTACAGAAAATTGTGGCTTCTTAGATAACATTTTGCCTGGTGATTTGATTTTGGCAGACCGAGGTTTCAATATAAGTGACTCAGTGGGTTTCATGTGTGCTGAGGTTAAGGTGCCTGCATTCATGAAAGGCCGGAAACAATTATCAATGAAAGATGTTATTGACACAAGGAAAATTGCTAACGTGCGAATTCATGTTGAGCGTGTCATAGGATGTGTAAGGCAGCGATATACCATTTGGGAGGACCAATTCCTATAGATTTTTTACTTTCTAAAGATGTGGATGGAATTACATTGATGGATAAAATAGCTGAAGTGTGCTGCGACCTGAATAATGTGTGTGATACTGTAATACCCGTTGATTGAGCCTTTACATTCTGTTACACCCCAATCAACCCATATCAGATTGAAAAATATGATATGTTTGTATTGTAATTATTATTACATTATTGTCAATGTTGTACTTGGTCAATTAAATGTCTTGATAATCAGAAAAGTGATTTGGGGTTTGGTTGTGTAGGGGAATGAACAATTATTTAAGATGTTTTCAGGCATGGAAGATTAATGTTTTTCTCTCAAGTTTTCTATTGTCAGATTGGACACATCCCAAATTGCTTGAATGTGGTTTCAGACCTGCACTGCGCACTAGAATAGTACTGGTAGAATATTCAAGCTTGGGTAAATACATTTGGAAAAAAACAATTGAAAGGGCAAAGTATTATATTTATTACAGGTTTCCAATTTACCCATTGAAAAAGGGTGAAAAACAAGTATGCTCCTTTAACTGTAAGCTGCAGAGATCACCTCACATAACAGAGATACATTAACATTGTGTCCATATTACAGTTTTTTTCAATGCTAAAACACATTTTTTGAAAGCAGGGCTTATTTTCTCAAAACACATTCACAAAACCATACACACAAAGTGCAAAACACCTCATATATAATCACATAAATATATACACTGTCATTCACTTCTGTTTCTTTTGAGAGGGGACATGCTGATGACATTTATCACAATACCAGCTTCCTTTGGGGGCAACTGTTATACCAACACATTCAAAATGAAACCAGGTAGTTTCACAATTTGTGTTATCACATCCTATCATGGGAAGCTTTTCCTCTCCACGACAAAGGCACCATTTGGGTACCAGTGGTTGGGTATCGGTTGGCTGAGTCAGAGTGGCACATACAGCAGGGTCTGGTATCAGGCAGAGAGGCCTTTTTGGTGCAGTAATGGAGACTGGTGTAGTTGCACTGGGAATTCTGGTGAAGAATTGCCCACTCAACTCGAGGAGAATGACCTTCTGAAAGAATTCATGAGCTTTGGGGTATACCTTCTCCCAAAAGTCAATATCTGGGGTTATGCGTTCAAGATGAATCTTTCCATTCACCCACAGAACAAAGTCAGCATATTCAACATCGCATAGAAATAACTGGGTCTGCACTTGATAGAAATAGGCATGGTCTTCTTCAGCCTGTCCTGTCCATCACGTGATTCCAGACATGTATGGTCTGACGGTGCAGCAACACAGTAGGGGCATTTAATTTCCAAAACACCTACACCACAGCACTTGCAGGACACAACACCATCTGGAGTAGCACCTAAATATGGAAATGTTGGCGATAACACGAGCCCAGAATCCTGGCAAATGAAACTGTCATGTTGATTCATAATTGTAATGTAATCTTCACGTGCTGATTTCTCGTGATTACATCCCCATTCAGTAGCTGCAGTTTTAAATTGTGTGGCTTCTGGGTAACAAATAGCTTTAATCAAGCTAAGCGATGGTTTACTTGCACTTGTTGAACATGCTGCCTTCATACGAGATGCTGTAATCCGCCCAGCTCTGTATCGATACCAGAGTTTGGATTTGGCCTGTGTTTTTGTTGCCTTCTCAATGACATCCGCCTCCGGCTTGGTGATAGCTACATTGATCCCTTGGCAATGTTCTGTAAGCGCTTTATGGTCCATTTCTAGGCAGTTCTCACTTTTTAAACTAGAAAGCGGCTTAGGAAATGTTGACAAAGTCACTTTTGGGACAAAATCGGCATTGTGTGGAGCTGAGATTGTCAATATTGCACACTTCCTTCCAGTAGATTTCAGTGATGCCAGGAAAGACTGTTGCTCAGCATCTGTCGCTTTTGGAATTTCCCTCGAGTGACGTAAAAGTGGTGGTGTTGTTGTTGTTGTTGTTGTTGTTGTTGTTGTTAAATTAGCTGCATCACCAAGACTGTCAATTGCTTGGCTTAAACGATTCCTTCGGGTTTTAGCCGAACTAAAGTCAATGTCAGCAACAGGGGAAGGTGTTACATCCTTCACTGATCCAGGTAGAAGCCAATACGCCTTTTCCTGGGTAACTGTCTTGGCACCACGTATCCGTACAGATGTTTCAATGTAGAACAGGAGAGATGCAACATGGGTACATGTCGATCCCAAACCAGCCTTGCAGTTGCAGTTAGCTGTGATGACTGCACCATCCTTCTTCATCAGTACCCACGGACATGTTGGCGGCAGCCTAATACTCTGAGAATGCAATACCTGAAAAATAAAATACAAAAATATTATTGGATTGTTGACTATTTAGAACCACCAATATTTTGGTCCAACTTTACTTTCAAATACTGATTGTTTACACAACCAGTGGGTGGTCAGCTCTTGTCATATTCCTATGCTAGGTAACTCAATCTTGAAAATGACTCGGTTAGTAATTTTGCAAACAATGTCATCACTATCACTGAAGTGAGCCATCATGAACGAACTTATGCTAATCATAAATGTATCGATCATAAATCTATCGATTAGATTTATGATTCGAAAATAATATAAGTAGGGTAGACATGTGGATATTATCCGGCTGAACAAAACGTGCATTTATCAGGTTCGTTTTCCACAGACCTTATTTCGAGCTATTTTCCAAAATCCTAGGAGCGGGAGCGCCGGCGCACCGGTGTCAGACATCCCAGTTTCCAGGGCTTCCCTCAGAGAACTCTCCCACCAGGAAGGTCTTTCCAGCCCACGACTTCAGACCACCGGAGGACAGCGCCTCCGCTTGACTCAGAGGAACCCATGCAGCTGGGTAGGACCAGGCTTTCTCTGGAGGAGAGGCAGCACCGTCTGCGGTAGGGCTGCTGTTTCTACTGTGGCCAGCTGGATCACGAACTCGCCTCCTGCCCTGGAAAAGACCAGGTCATTCCACAGACTTTCCACATACTTTCCTCCTTGTCCCGTTACCCAGGTAAACATCTTCATTAATAATCAGGCCCTTGACCAAGGGGAGCTAATAGACTCAGGGGCTGACGAAAGTCTAATGGACTGGGGCATAGTCCACAGCTACAGATACAAACTGTCCCTCGATCTCGCCCCATTAAAGCCAGTGCCTTAGACCAGTGGTTCTCAAATGGGGGTACGCGGACCCCTAGGGGTACGTTGGAGTACTGCAGGGGGTACATGAGATTTACTTTATGTTAATAGCAAAAAAGAAAAGAAAAATATACGATTTTTAGCAAAAGTAACGAAGTTTGAGCAGTGTGGGTTTTATATTCATAGACTAGAGTTACACATATTTCAAAACATGAAGTGTAATAACTGCAGTTGCGTCTAGTGCTGCGTACCTGGACTCACATTCAGGTTCAGGTCCGGACTCAAGTCCAGAGGTTCAGGTTCAGGTCCGGACTTATAAGTCCGGACCTGAACCCATGGCTCGTGTCAAGTTGTGTGAGTAACTAAAGTGAACTTATTGTGAGCTAATTATCAATTGAAAATAAACTCATAATCAACTCAAATTCAAACTCGTCAGGTTTATTGTTCTCCCTTCCAACTTGTGTCTACATTTCTCTACAAAGTACAAATGTAAAAAAAACACTTTTTGCCACTTAGTCTACAAATGACTTATGACAGCAACTACAGTGAACTACTACAAAGTTCAAACATGTATTTCATTTACCAAACTAAAGTAACCAAACAGTCCCTGAGCTGACTGAGCCTAAATCCCTAAAACTTTGCTGAAAGGTAGAGTGTAGAGTAGACTATACGCATTACACTGTTACACACCTACTATACAGTATACACTGTAGTGACTGTACAGTCAGAGTGTAGGCCTACTGTACTGTCTGTACACCATGTCTTTTCTACAACTCTACATGTGTACATTATACAGTACATACTACATACATAGTGATGTACATACATACTGTTAGAAATTAGCCTACCTGTTTTTTATCGGACATATAATGGTGAACTTCTGTGCTATTGTTGGCTGCGGCAACAGAGGTGATCGAAACAGGGGGCCAAAGTCATTTTACAGGCTGCCGGCGGTTATAACACACCAGGGTGAAGCAATGTATGCACTTTCAAAGAGTCGACGGGAAACATGGCTCAATAGGATCGGACGGGAGGATCTCAAACCATCCAACCACAACTATACTCGCGTTTGTGGGGATCATTTCACGTCAGGTAAGTGTCAGGTTTTACATACAAACATTCAAAATCAACATACAACCCACTTACTAAGACATGTATCTTAACAAGGACATATGAATCCTGGAGTCTGTGTCATCGATCGACATATCAGATTGTGGAGTATCTACAAAACAAAGTCATCCCTTGGCTCAGGTCATCTTCCCACCAGTCTGTCAATCCCCTGCAATGCTTCGTTTAACTGTAATTTAAAGAAATTCCTCCCCCTACTGGCCATTTGATGATATGTAAACAGTAAAGGCTGTACAGTCCCTGGCACCTTTTCAGAGGCTTTTGGTTTCCTCAATTATTTGTCATGTTCCAATGTCTTGACACCAGCATTTTAAATATATCTAAAGTCTGACTTCGCCTGTCAAAAGAGGTCACATTTGTATTAATTAACAGTTCACCCAGGATATAACTGACCTACAAGTGGCACTTTTTGACAAAAATCATCCTGACTGGGCACCGTCTGTCAAATTGGGCCACGAGAAAATTACAGCACCTTCCCCTGCTACACATGCCAGGTATAAACGCGCCAGAAAAAGGTCATCCATCGCACCACTTGATCTCTACAGCATGGTATCTGATATTCCATCTCCAGAAGAGCCCGCACCAGTCCTGGGAGCCACTGGGGAAGAAGAAGGAATGATTGAACCAGAGACTGGCACTGCAACTCAGACTGATTTGACTGGTGAAATGATTGACAAAATGTCATTTGAAATTAATAATGTAACAACAGAAAATGTTAACTTAAAAGAAAAGCTTGTAAAGTCCACAATTTCAGAGAGTACATTTAAGGGCGATGATGACCGTGTGCGGTTCTACACGGGACTTCCTACTTTTGCCATTCTAATGATGGTATACAATCTTGTGGAACTGCACATCAGTGTGAACGCTAAGAGTTCACTGTCTAAATTTCAACAGTTTATACTGACACTAATGAAATTAAGATTAAACCAACCCCTGCAAGAGCTGGCTTATAAATTCAACACATCCACGTCTACAGTATGTGTTTACCTTGATTATCGACGTCATGTTTAAACGTATGAGTTTCCTTTTGAAGTGGCCATCTCGAGAGGAACTCCAACTGACGATGCCTATGGATTTCCGCACTCATTTTGGTACTAAAGTGGCTGTTATAATAGACTGCTTTGAAGTTTTCATTGACAGGCCATCAAATTTAATGGCACGGGCTCAGACTTGGTCAAACTACAAACATCACAACACCATAACATTTCTCATAGGAATCTGTCCGCAGGGTGTTATATCATTCATTTCAAGGGCATGGGGTGGCAGGTCCAGTGATAAGCATATTACAGAAAATTGTGGCTTCTTAGATAACATTTTGCCTGGTGATTTGATTTTGGCAGACCGAGGTTTCAATATAAGTGACTCAGTGGGTTTCATGTGTGCTGAGGTTAAGGTGCCTGCATTCATGAAAGGCCGGAAACAATTATCAATGAAAGATGTTATTGACACAAGGAAAATTGCTAACGTGCGAATTCATGTTGAGCGTGTCATAGGATGTGTAAGGCAGCGATATACCATTTCGGGACGACCAATTCCTATAGATTTTTTACTTTCTAAAGATGTAGATGGAATTACATTGATGGATAAAATAGCTGAAGTGTGCTGCGACCTGAATAATGTGTGTGATACTGTAATACCCGTTGATTGAGCCTTTACATTCTGTTACACCCCAATCAACCCATATCAGATTGAAAAATATGATATGTTTGTATTGTAATTATTATTACATTATTGTCAATGTTGTACTTGGTCAATTAAATGTCTTGATAATCAGAAAAGTGATTTGGGGTTTGGTTGTGTAGGGGAATGAACAATTATTTAAGATGTTTTCAGGCATGGAAGATTAATGTTTTTCTCTCAAGTTTTCTATTGTCAGATTGGACACATCCCAAATTGCTTGAATGTGGTTTCAGACCTGCACTGCGCACTAGAATAGTACTGGTAGAATATTCAAGCTTGGGTAAATACATTTGGAAAAAAACAATTGAAAGGGCAAAGTATTATATTTATTACAGGTTTCCAATTTACCCATTGAAAAAGGGTGAAAAACAAGTATGCTCCTTTAACTGTAAGCTGCAGAGATCACCTCACATAACAGAGATACATTAACATTGTGTCCATATTACAGTTTTTTTCAATGCTAAAACACATTTTTTGAAAGCAGGGCTTATTTTCTCAAAACACATTCACAAAACCATACACACAAAGTGCAAAACACCTCATATATAATCATATAAATATATACACTGTCATTCACTTCTGTTTCTTTTGAGAGGGGACATGCTGATGACATTTATCACAATACCAGCTTCCTTTGGGGGCAACTGTTATACCAACACATTCAAAATGAAACCAGGTAGTTTCACAATTTGTGTTATCACATCCTATCATGGGAAGCTTTTCCTCTCCACGACAAAGGCACCATTTGGGTACCAGTGGTTGGGTATCGGTTGGCTGAGTCAGAGTGGCACATACAGCAGGGTCTGGTATCAGGCAGAGAGGCCTTTTTGGTGCAGTAATGGAGACTGGTGTAGTTGCACTGGGAATTCTGGTGAAGAATTGCCCACTCAACTCGAGGAGAATGACCTTCTGAAAGAATTCATGAGCTTTGGGGTATACCTTCTCCCAAAAGTCAATATCTGGGGTTATGCGTTCAAGATGAATCTTTCCATTCACCCACAGAACAAAGTCAGCATATTCAACATCGCATAGAAATAACTGGGTCTGCACTTGATAGAAATAGGCATGGTCTTCTTCAGCCTGTCCTGTCCATCACGTGATTCCAGACATGTATGGTCTGACGGTGCAGCAACACAGTAGGGGCATTTAATTTCCAAAACACCTACACCACAGCACTTGCAGGACACAACACCATCTGGAGTAGCACCTAAATATGGAAATGTTGGCGATAACACGAGCCCAGAATCCTGGCAAATGAAACTGTCATGTTGATTCATAATTGTAATGTAATCTTCACGTGCTGATTTCTCGTGATTACATCCCCATTCAGTAGCTGCAGTTTTAAATTGTGTGGCTTCTGGGTAACAAATAGCTTTAATCAAGCTAAGCGATGGTTTACTTGCACTTGTTGAACATGCTGCCTTCATACGAGATGCTGTAATCCGCCCAGCTCTGTATCGATACCAGAGTTTGGATTTGGCCTGTGTTTTTGTTGCCTTCTCAATGACATCCGCCTCCGGCTTGGTGATAGCTACATTGATCCCTTGGCAATGTTCTGTAAGCGCTTTATGGTCCATTTCTAGGCAGTTCTCACTTTTTAAACTAGAAAGCGGCTTAGGAAATGTTGACAAAGTCACTTTTGGGAAAAAAATCGGCATTGTGTGGAGCTGAGATTGTCAATATTGCACACTTCCTTCCAGTAGATTTAAGTGATGTCAGGAAAGACTGTTGCTCAGCATCTGTCGCTTTTGGAATTTCCCTCGAGTGACGTAAAAGTGGTGGTGTTGTTGTTGTTGTTGTTGTTGTTGTTGTTAAATTAGCTGCATCACCAAGACTGTCAATTGCTTGGCTTAAACGATTCCTTCGGGTTTTAGCCGAACTAAAGTCAATGTCAGCAACAGGGGAAGGTGTTACATCCTTCACTGATCCAGGTAGAAGCCAATACGCCTTTTCCTGGGTAACTGTCTTGGCACCACGTATCCGTACAGATGTTTCAATGTAGAACAGGAAAGATGCAACATGGGTACATGTCGATCCCAAACCAGCCTTGCAGTTGCAGTTAGCTGTGATGACTGCACCATCCTTCTTCATCAGTACCCACGGACATGTTGGCGGCAGCCTAATACTCTGAGAATGCAATACCTGAAAAATAAAATACAAAAATATTATTGGATTGTTGACTATTTAGAACCACCAATATTTTGGTCCAACTTTACTTTCAAATACTGATTGTTTACACAACCAGTGGGTGGTCAGCTCTTGTCATATTCCTATGCTAGGTAACTCAATCTTGAAAATGACTCGGTTAGTAATTTTGCAAACAATGTCATCACTATCACTGAAGTGAGCCATCATGAACGAACTTATGCTAATCATAAATGTATCGATCATAAATCTATCGATTAGATTTATGATTCGAAAATAATATAAGTAGGGTAGACATGTGGATATTATCCGGCTGAACAAAACGTGCATTTATCAGGTTCGTTTTCCACAGACCTTATTTCGAGCTATTTTCCAAAATCCTAGGAGCGGGAGCGCCGGCGCACCGGTGTCAGACATCCCAGTTTCCAGGGCTTCCCTCAGAGAACTCTCCCACCAGGAAGGTCTTTCCAGCCCACGACTTCAGACCACCGGAGGACAGCGCCTCCGCTTGACTCAGAGGAACCCATGCAGCTGGGTAGGACCAGGCTTTCTCTGGAGGAGAGGCAGCACCGTCTGCGGTAGGGCTGCTGTTTCTACTGTGGCCAGCTGGATCACGAACTCGCCTCCTGCCCTGGAAAAGACCAGGTCATTCCACAGACTTTCCACATACTTTCCTCCTTGTCCCGTTACCCAGGTAAACATCTTCATTAATAATCAGGCCCTTGACCAAGGGGAGCTAATAGACTCAGGGGCTGACGAAAGTCTAATGGACTGGGGCATAGTCCACAGCTACAGATACAAACTGTCCCTCGATCTCGCCCCATTAAAGCCAGTGCCTTAGACCAGTGGTTCTCAAATGGGGGTACGCGGACCCCTAGGGGTACGTTGGAGTACTGCAGGGGGTACATGAGATTTACTTTATGTTAATAGCAAAAAAGAAAAGAAAAATATACGATTTTTAGCAAAAGTAACGAAGTTTGAGCAGTGTGGGTTTTATATTCATAGACTAGAGTTACACATATTTCAAAACATGAAGTGTAATAACTGCAGTTGCGTCTAGTGCTGCGTACCTGGACTCACATTCAGGTTCAGGTCCGGACTCAAGTCCAGAGGTTCAGGTTCAGGTCCGGACTTATAAGTCCGGACCTGAACCCATGGCTCGTGTCAAGTTGTGTGAGTAACTAAAGTGAACTTATTGTGAGCTAATTATCAATTGAAAATAAACTCATAATCAACTCAAATTCAAACTCGTCAGGTTTATTGTTCTCCCTTCCAACTTGTGTCTACATTTCTCTACAAAGTACAAATGTAAAAAAAACACTTTTTGCCACTTAGTCTACAAATGACTTATGACAGCAACTACAGTGAACTACTACAAAGTTCAAACATGTATTTCATTTACCAAACTAAAGTAACCAAACAGTCCCTGAGCTGACTGAGCCTAAATCCCTAAAACTTTGCTGAAAGGTAGAGTGTAGAGTAGACTATACGCATTACACTGTTACACACCTACTATACAGTATACACTGTAGTGACTGTACAGTCAGAGTGTAGGCCTACTGTACTGTCTGTACACCATGTCTTTTCTACAACTCTACATGTGTACATTATACAGTACATACTACATACATAGTGATGTACATACATACTGTTAGAAATTAGCCTACCTGTTTTTTATCGGACATATAATGGTGAACTTCTGTGCTATTGTTGGCTGCGGCAACAGAGGTGATCGAAACAGGGGGCCAAAGTCATTTTACAGGCTGCCGGCGGTTATAACACACCAGGGTGAAGCAATGTATGCACTTTCAAAGAGTCGACGGGAAACATGGCTCAATAGGATCGGACGGGAGGATCTCAAACCATCCAACCACAACTATACTCGCGTTTGTGGGGATCATTTCACGTCAGGTAAGTGTCAGGTTTTACATACAAACATTCAAAATCAACATACAACCCACTTACTAAGACATGTATCTTAACAAGGACATATGAATCCTGGAGTCTGTGTCATCGATCGACATATCAGATTGTGGAGTATCTACAAAACAAAGTCATCCCTTGGCTCAGGTCATCTTCCCACCAGTCTGTCAATCCCCTGCAATGCTTCGTTTAACTGTAATTTAAAGAAATTCCTCCCCCTACTGGCCATTTGATGATATGTAAACAGTAAAGGCTGTACAGTCCCTGGCACCTTTTCAGAGGCTTTTGGTTTCCTCAATTATTTGTCATGTTCCAATGTCTTGACACCAGCATTTTAAATATATCTAAAGTCTGACTTCGCCTGTCAAAAGAGGTCACATTTGTATTAATTAACAGTTCACCCAGGATATAACTGACCTACAAGTGGCACTTTTTGACAAAAATCATCCTGACTGGGCACCGTCTGTCAAATTGGGCCACGAGAAAATTACAGCACCTTCCCCTGCTACACATGCCAGGTATAAACGCGCCAGAAAAAGGTCATCCATCGCACCACTTGATCTCTACAGCATGGTATCTGATATTCCATCTCCAGAAGAGCCCGCACCAGTCCTGGGAGCCACTGGGGAAGAAGAAGGAATGATTGAACCAGAGACTGGCACTGCAACTCAGACTGATTTGACTGGTGAAATGATTGACAAAATGTCATTTGAAATTAATAATGTAACAACAGAAAATGTTAACTTAAAAGAAAAGCTTGTAAAGTCCACAATTTCAGAGAGTACATTTAAGGGCGATGATGACCGTGTGCGGTTCTACACGGGACTTCCTACTTTTGCCATTCTAATGATGGTATACAATCTTGTGGAACTGCACATCAGTGTGAACGCTAAGAGTTCACGGTCTAAATTTCAACAGTTTATACTGACACTAATGAAATTAAGATTAAACCAACCCCTGCAAGAGCTGGCTTATAAATTCAACACATCCACATCTACAGTATGTGTTTACCTTGATTATCGACATCATGTTCAAACGTATGAGTTTCCTTTTGAAGTGGCCATCTCGAGAGGAACTCCAACTGACGATGCCTATGGATTTCCGCACTCATTTTGGTACTAAAGTGGCTGTTATAATAGACTGCTTTGAAGTTTTCATTGACAGGCCATCAAATTTAATGGCACGGGCTCAGACTTGGTCAAACTACAAACATCACAACACCATAACATTTCTCATAGGAATCTGTCCGCAGGGTGTTATATCATTCATTTCAAGGGCATGGGGTGGCAGGTCCAGTGATAAGCATATTACAGAAAATGGTGGCTTCTTAGATAACATTTTGCCTGGTGATTTGATTTTGGCAGACCGAGGTTTCAATATAAGTGACTCAGTGGGTTTCATGTGTGCTGAGGTTAAGGTGCCTGCATTCATGAAAGGCCGGAAACAATTATCAATGAAAGATGTTATTGACACAAGGAAAATTGCTAACGTGCGAATTCATGTTGAGCGTGTCATAGGATGTGTAAGGCAGCGATATACCATTTCGGGAGGACCAATTCCTATAGATTTTTTACTTTCTAAAGATGTAGATGGTATTACATTGATGGATAAAATAGCTGAAGTGTGCTGCGACCTGAATAATGTGTGTGATACTGTAATACCCGTTGATTGAGCCTTTACATTCTGTTACACCCCAATCAACCCATATCAGATTGAAAAATATGATATGTTTGTATTGTAATTATTATTACATTATTGTCAATGTTGTACTTGGTCAATTAAATGTCTTGATAATCAGAAAAGTGATTTGGGGTTTGGTTGTGTAGGGGAATGAACAATTATTTAAGATGTTTTCAGGCATGGAAGATTAATGTTTTTCTCTCAAGTTTTCTATTGTCAGATTGGACACATCCCAAATTGCTTGAATGTGGTTTCAGACCTGCACTGCGCACTAGAATAGTACTGGTAGAATATTCAAGCTTGGGTAAATACATTTGGAAAAAAACAATTGAAAGGGCAAAGTATTATATTTATTACAGGTTTCCAATTTACCCATTGAAAAAGGGTGAAAAACAAGTATGCTCCTTTAACTGTAAGCTGCAGAGATCACCTCACATAACAGAGATACATTAACATTGTGTCCATATTACAGTTTTTTTCAATGCTAAAACACATTTTTTGAAAGCAGGGCTTATTTTCTCAAAACACATTCACAAAACCATACACACAAAGTGAAAAACACCTCATATATAATCACATACATATATACACTGTCATTCACTTCTGTTTCTTTTGAGAGGGGACATGCTGATGACATTTATCACAATACCAGCTTCCTTTGGGGGCAACTGTTAACAGTGTTGTAGTCAAGTCACCAATTCACGAGTCCAAGTCACCCTCGAGTCACCACTCTTCGAGTCCGAGTCCAAGTCCGAGTCACCAAGGGAGAGTCGTAGTCGAGTCCGAGTCCAAGTCCGAGTCACCCAAGGAGTGTCCAAGTCGAGTCCGAGTCCGAGTCATCATTACCTGTGTTCGAGTCCGAGTCCAATTCCGAGTCACTTAAGAAGAGTCCAAGTCAAGTCCGAGTCACAAGTCTTCATGTATTAATCTTCGTGGATATATGTTTTGAAATGTAGCTGCTCCTCTACATTGCTGTTATCCTGTCTATTGAACTGCTGTGAAGCGAGTTTGGCTACAATTCTTGTAATAGGTGCTATACAAATATAAAGCTTATTTCTAATATTCATATTATTATTATATATAAATAAACTATATTTAAAATGAGTTACCTTTTAGAGAAGTGATTATATTTGTATGCCAATATTTTCCTATGGTAAAGTTTTCGTTTTGCACTTTTATTTTGATAGTAATAAGATTGGGACTCTTATTTTGAAGGAACTTTTACGGGTTAAATCAGTTTACCGATAAAGATTTAGCCCCAGAAAGCACATGGCTACTTAGCATGCAAAATGATGTCATTATGCATGTTAAGTAGCCATGTGCTTTCGTGTTATCGGCTGAATCTTTATTTATTGATTAGATCACGTCACTCTGATGATAGTGTTCAAGACAGCCTATATGTCTGAACTCGACCCTTAGAGTAATGTGTTACGGAGCCTTCTCTTCTATATTGTTTCCACATAACGAGCATTTTGCACTGCTCTTTTCCAATGTGGAAGCAGAATGTGTGAAAGCATACAGCATGATGCGGGGTGTGTCTGTAGACATCTCTAGACTGGAATAGCGGGGCCCAGTACGTGAACTCGCCATACAGGATAGAGGACATCAGACTCCAGAGAAAATGTGCTCGAGTCCGAGTCCAAGTCGGAGCATCAATTTACGAGTCGAGTCCGAGTCATCGTGGGGGGGGGGGAATTCACGAGTCCGAGTCCGAGTCCGAGTCCAAGTCATCCTGTGCGAGAATTCACGAGTCCAAGTCCGAGTCGCGTCAATCAGTGCGCGAGTCCGAGTCAAGTCACGAGTCCCGAAAATCGGCACTCAAGTCCGACTCGAGTCCGAGTCCAGGACTCGAGTACTCCATCTCTGTACCAACACATTCAAAATGAAACCAGGTAGTTTCACAATTTGTGTTATCACATCCTATCATGGGACGCTTTTCCTCTCCACGACAAAGGCACCATTTGGGTACCAGTGGTTGGGTATCGGTTGGCTGAGTCAGAGTGGCACATACAGCAGGGTCTGGTATCAGGCAGAGAGGCCTTTTTGGTGCAGTAATGGAGACTGGTGTAGTTGCACTGGGAATTCTGGTGAAGAATTGCCCACTCAACTCGAGGAGAATGACCTTCTGAAAGAATTCATGAGCTTTGGGGTATACCTTCTCCCAAAAGTCAATATCTGGGGTTATGCGTTCAAGATGAATCTTTCCATTCACCCACAGAACAAAGTCAGCATATTCAACATTGCATAGAAATAACTGGGTCTGCACTTGATAGAAATAGGCATGGGTAGTGCTGCGTACCGGTACGCCGAACCGGTACTGGACTTGTAAAAAGTTTCGGTTCAAGTCCGGTTAAAACCGGAACGTCGGGAACCGGTACTTAGACTCGCAAAAAAACTAGCACTTACGTATATTCTGGTGTCTGTGGTTATTTAAACATTCCCTGATAAACGTTATTCAGCGTCAATACATTAGTGTTAATCCCAGTGTGCTCAGTGTACAACATCACATGTCATTTCACCTTCGATTCACGGTTTGAAAACGTAGCATTTCGCCACATGCTAATGCTAACCGGAAGTGAAGAATTTTCAGAATAAAAGTATTACGTTAATAGTGTGAACTTCCGGTTTTTTCAGAATAAAACTGATTTAAATTAGTGTATTTAATTCAAAATTACGCCATATCAACATTGATTTTAATTTCTAACAGTATGTATGTATGTACATCACTATGTATGTAGTATGTACTGTATAATGTACACATGTAGAGTTGTAGAAAATACATGGTGTACAGACATACAGTACACTCTGACTGTACAGCCACTACAGTTTAGCCTATACTGTATAGTAGGTGTGTAACAGTGTAATGCGTATAGTCTACTCTACACTCTACCTTTCAGCAACGTTTTAGGGATTTAGGCTCAGTCAGCTCAGGGACTGTTTGGTTACTTTAGTTTGGTAAATGAAATAAATGTTTGAACTTTGTAGTAGTTCACTGTAGTTGCTGTCATAAGTCATTTGTAGACTAAGTGGCACATTTGTACTTTGTAGAGAAATGTAGACACAAGTTGGAAGGGAGCACAATAAACCTGACGAGTTTGAATTTGAGTTGATTATGAGTTAATTTCAATTGATAATTAGCTCACAATAAGTTCACTTTAGTTACTCACACAACTTGACACAAGCCATGGGTTCCGGTCCGGACTTATAAGTCCGGACCTGAACCTGAACCTCTGGACTTGAGTCCGGACCTGAACCTGAATGTGAGTCCAGGTACGCAGCACTAGGCATGGGTCTTCTTCAGCCTGTCCTGTCCATCACGTGATTCCAGACATGTATGGTCTGACGGTGCAGCAACACAGTAGGGGCATTTAATTTCCAAAACACCTACACCACAGCACTTGCAGGACACAACACCATCTGGAGTAGCACCTAAATATGGAAATGTTGGCGATAACACGAGCCCAGAATCCTGGCAAATGAAACTGTCATGTTGATTCATAATTGTAATGTAATCTTCACGTGCCGATTTCTCGTGATTACATCCCCATTCAGTAGCTGCAGTTTTAAATTGTGTGGCTTCTGGGTAGCAAATAACTTTAATCAAGCTAAGCGATGGTTTACTTGCACTTGTTGAACATGCTGCCTTCATACGAGATGCTGTAATCCGCCCAGCTCTGTATCGATACCAGAGTTTGGATTTGGCCTGTGTTTTTGTTGCAGTCTCAATGACATCCGCCTCCGGCTTGGTGATAGCTACATTGATCCCTTGGCAATGTTCTGTAAGCGCTTTATGGTCCATTTCTAGGCAGTTCTCACTTTTTAAACTAGAAAGCGGCTTAGGAAATGTTGACAAAGTCACTTTTGGGGACAAAATCTGCATTGTGTGGAGCTGAGATTGTCAATATTGCACACTTCCTTCCAGTAGATTTAAGTGATGCCAGGAAAGACTGTTGCTCAGCATCTGTCGCTTTTGGAATTTCCCTCGAGTGACGTAAAAGTGTTGTTGTTGTTGTTGTTGTTGTTGTTGTTGTTGTTGTTGTTAAATTAGCTGCATCACCAAGACTGTCAATTGCTTGGCTTAAACGATTCCTTCGGGTTTTAGCCGAACTAAAGTCAATGTCAGCAACAGGGGAAGGTGTTACATCCTTCACTGATCCAGGTAGAAGCCAATACGCCTTTTCCTGGGTAACTGTCTTGGCACCACGTATCCGTACAGATGTTTCAATGTAGAACAGGAGAGATGCAACATGGGTACATGTCGATCCCAAACCAGCCTTGCAGTTGCAGTTAGCTATGATGACTGCACCATCCTTCTTCATCAGTACCCACGGACATGTTGGCGGCAGCCTAATACTCTGAGAATGCAATACCTGAAAAAGAAAATACAAAAATATTATTGGATTGTTGACTATTTAGAACCACCAATATTTTGGTCCAACTTTACTTTCAAATACTGATTGTTTACACAACCAGTGGGTGGTCAGCTCTTGTCATATTCCTATGCTAGGTAGCCCATAACAGAAGCTGACAACCAAGAATAGGTTCACAACTTTTGTAATTTAAATATATTGCAATATATAATAAAGCTTTAGTTATAAAGACCTTTTCATAAAGCACGTGTAGCTCAAAGTGCTTTACAAAATGGCACACATCACAGGTTAAAAATAAACCACAAGAAATTCCCCTCAGATCAGATGTTAAGACCTTTACAGGTACATGCAGCATAGCGACAACATATAACATTTTAACAGGTTAAAATAATAATAATAAAATAAATAAAATAAAATAAATAATAAAAATAAATAATAAGACACAAGACTAAGTTTATTGATGCAACAATATCCCTATAAATTAAAGTAAACATAAATACAAAGCTGGTGTTTAAAAATGTCCACTGAGTTGGCCTCTGATATTTCTTGGTAGCGTAGTGGATAAAAGCAGCCTCACCCATTTTATTTTGGGGGACTTTAGGGATATTTAAAAAGCCAGCTGAAGAGGACCTCACGAAATATTTACTCACTTTTCCAGCTATTACAGCCACATCTCCTTGATATGCAACGCAAACGTCGCGGATCCACCCGGATGTGAACTGGTTATGTCATCGAGTCCTTTCTACGCCTTCATTTCCTCCATGGTGTACAATGGAATAGGCGAAAAAACGAGGTAGTTCACGATATCAAAGTAGGAAAGTGAAGGCCATGAATTTATGTCGGTGCTGTAATCATTAACGGGAATCAAATAAGGGTCCACCGAACCAATCGACGCACATTTGTCTCTGTAAATGGTCTTATCCTCCGGGTTTAGTGATTCGTAGTATCCTTTCATTTTCGCCATTTTTGAACGCTCCCGCCAGTAGAGTGGTACGAGTGGTACTCCAACATGGCTGCCGCGAAATCCCGTGACGTCATTAGGAAGCCTCTATACACTATTTAATTTAAATCAGTTTTATTCTGAAAAAAACGGAAGTTCACACTATTAACTTAATACTTTTATTCTGAAAATTATTCACTTCCGGTTAGCATTAGCATGTGGCGAAATGCTACGTTTTCAAACCGTGAATCGAAGGTGAAATGACATGTGATGTTGTACACTGAGCACACTGGGATTAGCACTCATTTATTGACACTGAATAACGTTTATCAGGGAATGTTTAAATAACCACAGACACCAGAATGATGTAATTTAGCAACAGAAAAAGGCAGGAATTGCATTGGACCCCGATGAGGCCGACCAATAGGAGAAGACCTCAGATGATAACAGGAAGCTGACCTGGGTTTACGGGAGATGAGGAGAGCGCCTCCTTTTGCAATTTCATTTGTACACCACCGCATCTTTTGTGTAATTAAATGCTGTTAACTTTTATAAGCTTCCCTTGACTTGACTTGACTCTTTTCAGTCTCTCTTGCCTTCAAGGAGGGTTTAGATGGTTTAGAACAAAAAGGAGAATATCCGTAAGTGCTAGTATTTTTGCGAGTCCAAGTACCGGTTCCCGGCGTTCCGGTTTTAACCGGACTTGAACCGAAACGTTTTACAAGTCCAGTACCGGTTCGGCATACCGGTACACAGCACTAGTTGCGTCCCTGTCAGAATGACAAAGATCCTCAGTGAAGCACAATCCCATGTTTCTCACTAAATTCAAAAGATCAGTTCAATGCCACTAATGTCATCTTAGTGTTATTGCATGATGTTGAAATTGGTTTTCCATGAATTTAGTGATGGATTGTAAACATTTGAAATGTAGCATTTAAGTGTTTCTCAGTTACAATGTTGTTGTTTTAATAAATCAGACACTGATGGTGCAAGGCTGTATTGTGCCTCTTTATAGCTTTTTTCCCTTAACAAATAGTTTTTGCGCTGATCAGGGGGTAGTTTTTCAAAGGGGGTACATTATTGCAAGAAGTTTGAGAATCACTGCCTTAGACAGTCGTCTTTTGTTCACAGTGACCCACTACACAGAACCTATTCAGATCACTGTCAATAAGGACCACACAGAAACTATGCAATTTCACATTTTTGAATCTGCTCAGCACCCGGTTATTTTGGGTTTCCCATGGCTAAAGATCCACAACCCCCACGTTGACTGGCGCTCCGGGAAAATGAAGGGGTGGGGGGAGGATTGTATTAACAGATGTAAACATTCACGAGCTGTTAATGCACCGACTGATCCTGGTGGGATTTCTGTAGATCATCCTGATTATCCTGATCTGCTGAAGGTACCCCCATGTTACCACGATTTAAGGGAGGTTTTTAATAAATCAAAAGCCATGTCGCTACCTCGCCACCGATCTTTCGACTGCCCCATTGACCTTCTACCGGGAGCCCCCATCCCCAGAGGGAGACTATACTCTATCTCAGGACCGGAGAGGGCAGCAATGGACAACTACATTTCCTCCTCACTCAAGTCAGGGATTATTCGCCCCTCATCCTCAACAGCCGGGGTAGGTTTGTTTTCTTCGTAGGGAAGAAAGATGGGAATCTGAGACCCTGCATAGACTACAATCCTCTCAATTACATTACTTTAAAAAAACGCTACCCACTGCCACTCATGTCCTCTACCTTTGAACTGCTTCAAACTGCCAAAAATATTCACCAAGTTGGACTTGAGAAACGCATACCACTTGGTTAGAATAAGAAAGGGGGATGAGTAGAAGACAGGGTTCAACACTCAGAGTGGTCACTATGATTACTTAGTGATGCCTTTTGGACTGTGTAATGCACCGGCTGTTTTTCAAGCTTTTGTGAATGAGGTTTTGCGGGAGTTTGGGAATATTTTAGTTTTTGTGTATCTTGATGATATTTTGATTTTCTCCCCAGAATCTAAAACCCATGTTAACCATGTCCGTCAGGTTCTGCAGAAACTGCTTGAGAATCATTGGGGCTGGTGCTCGCCAGGCCCTACTCAGAAGTTTATCTCGGATGAAGGCTGTAGCAGACATCCATCACAGGGCCGCTCCCCTCCACAGACCGGGCCAGAAGGTTTGGCTCTCCATCAAGGCCAAACAAATTTGCCCCAGGTTTGTGGGTCCATTCCCTGTGTCCAAGGTCATTAAGTCGGCAACTGTAAAAAGAATTTAGCCATTTTCTCTGTCTCTCTCTCTCCACACAGACGTAAACTGATGGGAGACACGTGGTTTATGTTTTTTTTAACTTGGGGGGTAGGTCCTTAGTGATTTATCGATGTCCATTGGTCATTTCAGACCATGATGGCTGCCGGCCGAGATTTCCTTGACGGACACACGAATCCACCAATCCCACACAGTGTAAAGTCAAGCTGCTTTGAGCGGCCATATTGGCTGATGTGCCCTGGTTACAGTCTCACAGGAGATACCGCTGGAAAGCTACCCTTCCAGCGATTCCGCGGATATCTGAATCATGTTTCTACTCCATATAATCGAAAATATATGATTAATTACGTAAAATTATGCGCATCTGGACGCGCCGGCGCGTCCACCGACTCCAGAGGGTTAACCACTAGGTGTCCCTTTCTATCAGCTGTGCACCGTTATGCTGTAAATACAGCCTATCTACCCTACATCCATCCATCTTCTCCCGCTTATCTATGGTCGGGTCGCGGGGGTAGCAGTTCCAGCAGAGAGCTCCAAACTTTCTTTTCCCTGGCCACATCCACCAGCTCTGACTGGGGGATCCCAAGGCGCTCCCATGCCAGCGAAGAGATATAATCCCTCCGCCTGGTCCTAGGTCTACCCCTTGGTCTCTTCCCAGCTGGACGTACCTGGAACACCTCCCTAGGGAGGCGCCCAGGTGGCATCCTAACTAGGTGCCCGAACCACCTCAACTGGCTCCTTTCGACGCGAAGGAGGAGCGGTTCAACTCCAAGTCCCTCCCGGATGACTGAACTTCTCACCTTATCCCTAAGGGAGACACCAGCCACCCAGCGGAGAAAACCCATCTCGGCCACTTGTATCCGTGTTCTCGTTCTTTCGGTCATGACCCATCCTTCATGACCATAGGTGAGGGTAGGAACAAAAATGGCCCGGAAGACAGAGAGCTTTGCCTTCTGGCTCAGCTCCCTTTTCGTCACAACGGTGCGGTAAAGCGACTGCAGTATCGCTCCCGCTGCTCCGATTCTCCGGCCCATCTCACGCTCCATTGTTCCCTCACTTGAGAACAAGACCCCGAGATACTTGAACTCCTTCACTTGGGGTAAGGACTCATTCCCTACTTGGAGTGGACAGTCCATTGGTTTCCTGCTGAGAACCATGGCCTCAGATTTGGAGGTGCTGATCCTCATCCCAGCCACTTCACACTCAGTTGCGAACCGATCCAGTGAGTGCTGAAGGTCGAAGACCGACGAAGCCATTAGAACCACATCATCTGCAAAAAGCAGTGGTGCAATCCTTAGTCCACCGAACTGCAGACCCCCTCCCCCACTACTACGCCTCGAACTGCGATCCATGTATATTACAAACAGGATTGGTGACAAAGCGCAGCCCTGGCGGAGGCCGACCCTCACTGGAAATGGGTCTGACTTACTGCCGAGGACCCGGACACAGCTCTCGCTTTGGGAGTACAGAGATTGGATGGCCCTGAGTAGAGAACCCCTCACCCCATACTCCTGCAGCACCTCCCACAGAAACTCCCTGGGAACTCAGTCATACGCCTTCTCCAAGTCTACAAAACACATGTAGACCGGATAAGCGTACTCCCAGGCCCCCTCCAGGATCCTTGCGAGAGTAAAAAGCTGATCCGCATTGTTCCTCCTCAATCTGAGGTTCGACAATCGTCCTGACCCTCCTTTCAAGTACCTTAGAGTAATCTTTCCCGGGGAGGCTGAGTAGTGTGATGCCTCTGTAATTGGCACACACCCTCTGATCCCCCTTTTTGAAAAGGGGAACCACCACCCCGGTCTGCTACTCCTTTGGTACTGTTTCCGACTTCCACGCAACGTTGATGAGACGTGTCAACCATGACAGTCCCTCAACACCCAGAGCCTTCAGCATTTCTGGGCGGATCTCATCCACCTCCGGGGCTTTGCCACTGTGGAGTTGTTTGACGACCCCAGTGACCTCCCCCCGGGAGATTGGTGTTGATCCACCGTCATACTCCAGCTCTGCCTCTAACATAGAGGGTGGAGTTGTCGGGTTCAGGAGTTCCTCAAAGTGTTCCTTCCAACGCCCCAACACTCCATCAGTTGAGGCCAACAACGTCCCATCCTTACTGTACACAGCTTGGATGGTCCCCTGCTTCCCCCTCCTGAGGTGTCGGACAGTTTTCCAGAACAACTTTGGTGCCGCCCGAAAGTCCTTTTCCATGTCTTCTCCATACTTCTCCCACACCCGCTGCTTTGCCTTGGGCACATATCAAGAAGATACTGTTAGGGATGCTCCGATCGCCAATTTCGGGGCCGATCGCCGGAATCGGTATCGGCCGATACCGATCGCCGATCCGATCGAGTGGGCGGGGCCTAAATGGAAGATTTAAATCACTTGAAATCTTCCATTTAAAGTTTAAAACTCAGTAAATGGGGCTCATTCACTGGAGCTTCCACAAACAACAATCAACTTAATTATTACATTCAAATTATGTACATTATTCAAGTTTACATTCACTTTGGATAATAACACGGGAGAAATTAGCGGAAGCGCTCTCTTTTCCTCTCTCCCTCTCTCTCTCCCCCCTCTCTCCCTCTCCTGACAGCCTGTCAGTATCTCATGCAGCTCACTGATCCAGTAATGAGTGACCCGACAATGACGAATACATATATTTATAATAACTAATTTAGCTTGTTCCAGAGGTAGATAAAATAGCGAAGTGTGTTAGGTCTAACTCTTACGGTACGTCCACACAGCAGCTTTTCAAAAATCTTGGAGCTGGGCGTGTCTGAAAGCTTGGGGATTTTTTGCGAGCAACGCGACCAACAACCAATCACATGAATCTCCCGGCCCCGACATACAAAGCAAAAAACCCCTGGGATTTTATGCGAGCAATATATATATATATTAGTGCTGTCAAAATTATCGCGTTAACGGCGGTAATTAATTTTTTGAATTAATTGTGTTCAAATATTTAACGCATTTAACGCATGTGCAGAATGGCCCGCCCCATACGTGCCACCAGTGGCAGCGCCAGGGTATGGCTGGGGTAGGCTACACCCATACCAAGAAATGGCTTAGCCCCACCATGAAAAATGATGTTAAAGTAAGCAAAATAAAGTCTGCCAACTCGCGGAGTAAATTGCACAGACAGCAATTAGTAAGATTGATTTCAGTAGCCACGGTTTTGAAAACTTTTGTCACGTAGTGATCGTCTTCTCAATAGAACATCTTTGATAACGGCGTGGTGTTGTTGCAGGAAGTCCCGACGGAGAATACTTTTGCTGTAGTACAGGGGTACACATAACTGGTACGCAGGTTATGTGCGTCACTTGTGTCACAAAGCGCATTTGCGTACCGACGTACTTGTGAAGCTTTTCCAGAAGGCGGTTAGATCACCGGACGACAGAGTCGGTCTCCGTGTGCACAGACAGGGCTGCTGTTAACGTCGGTCTGTACAACGGAATTGTGCCACAACTACGCCAACCGGCTGCGGAGGGAGACTCCCGCCCCCTTCACTGGAGAACTGCGCTAAAACAGCTGATCACAACGTTCACCCTCTGTGGTCACGAAGTACTCCACTAGCAGCCCCCCCCCCCCCTCCGTCAACTTTCCTGAAGTACTCCCCCGTTGATAGAAATCAACACGTAATGAATTAAGACCCCACGGTTTGATGATTGATAGGTGTGTGGGTTGTCTTTCATTTTGACACGCAGAAAAATGTTATAATAAACATTAATGTTAAACATTAGTATGTTAAATGGATATATCCGCCTTCTTTCATTTATCTTTCCATTCCCACAACAATATACATAAATAAATGGCATATTTTAGACATAGTTCGAATGGTGATTAATCATGATTAATTAATTTTTAAGCTGTGATTAATCTGATTAAAAATTGTAATCGTTTGACAGCCCTAATATATATATAAACTCCCCAAACAGGCGAAAACCTACCAGTTTCACCCACTGTCTCTGCCACCTCCCTCCATGCCTGGTTCCTCCGGTTTGTATCCCGTTAATAGTTCTGGACGTAAAGAACCGGGTGATTTGCTACCGTAATTTCTCGTTTGGAATATGAGGAAATGAACTGCGGTCTGGTTCTCCCTGTGTGTGTGTTTCGCTGCGCTTACCGGTCCGGCGGGCGGAGCTGCAGGATTTCTGCTTCACACACGTTGCATACCACTATTTTACTGTCTTTTTCGGACACCTTAAAATACCGGTGAAGCCATTTTGGCGAGCTTGTTTTGCCGCACACAGAGAAAAGTGTCATGTATTTTACGTCATGCGATCGGCTCTCGCGATCGGCATGTTTAGAGAGCACCGATCGATCAGTAGAGAGTGAGTATCGGCCGATCTCGATCGGTGACCGATCGATCGGAGCATCCCTAGATACTGTAGTGATCTCTACAATAAAACAGCTACTGCAGGATGTCCAAAGATATTAATAGGAGGAGGTGCAAAACAGACACACTAATAAGGCTTTATTCAAACATTAAAGAATACTTTAAGTTAAGGTCTTCTTTTGAATAAGAAAAAAACGTTGGGGGTATCTACAGATAAATATGGACCAGTTCGAGTCCAGTTTTGGATAGTCTGCCGTGGTTTCATTCTATTTCATAGAGCTGTTTAACGCTCGGCGTAACCTTGGTGCACTGCCACTCCAACATCCAATCACAGAGCTTGAGGACTAATCATGGGGTTGTAGTCCCAAACAATAGCTGAGGATTATGGGTAGTGTAGTGTCTTCGGCCGTCTTAAACTCCCAACAAACTATTAGTTTCTCCGAATCGAAGGTTAAAAACACAAAAGCATTGTACACAATTTATACCAATCAATGTTGTGTAATTAACAAGGATAAACTGATGTTTTTTAGTGGATGAGTACTGCAGATATATCACTGTGAAATAATTTGACAGTGAGGGGAATACTTACGGTTTTATTATGAAAACTTCGAGACCGGAAATACTGTTTTCACCCCATGAGGGTTGACGCCAACTTTACATGGACGCTGTGGGGAAAGACGTAGTATATTAACATTCTCCTGACGAGACCTCAAATTATCTTCGTAATATCTATCAAACTATAGATCCTACACATCCACTGGACGTGGTTTCTAAAAGTACGATATACACTTCTCGCTAGAAATCAAATCAAAAAGCATTTTAATGGCCAAACTATTGCACAATTTAGGATTTTCCAGAGAGGGTTATTTGTGAATATACGACCCTCCAGAGCGTTTGCAATCAACAGGAGCATATGCCACAAATTGTTGTTTCTTACACGACCACTAGAGATGCTAAACTTTCAAACGTGACTATAGGTCGTAATCAGTGTTGGGTGTAACGGAGTTACAGTAATATATTACTTTTTGCTGTAACAAAGTAATGTAACGCATTACTAATGAAATGTGGGTAATATATTACCCGTTACAATGCTCAGTAACGCAGTTACAACACATTTTAACCCGAAATGAAATGGTGTTTTGTTTTTTAAGAATGTACTAACATAGCGAGACATTCCGACACCAGAGACAAATTGTGCGGGTAGATTAATAAACCTGGTGTTTACCCTTCAGGCTTCGCGTCGGGATCTTCGGGGCAGTTGAATGTTATGCATCCTCCATTCAAAAAAGAGAACGGAGCAAAAAATACAAACAACAAATTGTGTCAGGTGCGCGTGACCTGCTCCGCTGCGCGTGCATCATTTCCAAAGTGCTTCCACAGCAGTGACACACATCTGATCTGTGGATAATGATTTATACGAAAATGGTTAAATGGCTAAACGCCAGCAACACTGCATCTACTGCAGAGATGTAGCAACAGGTCAGATGGGAACATCACGTTACCCTCCGTTGTGGATACTAGCTTACTCCCGCCTGACTCGCCTGACTCGCTGCCCTCGCCCCCGGAGCAGCAGTCTTCGTCATCCGAAACTACTTCGCCCCTCTGCGGCCTGCAGGTGCCAGCCAGGATACCACGGCAAAACAGAGCCTGCCCAGGTATATCTAAACAAGGACCCACCTGTACAGTGGGGTTAGGCTGTCATTTTGTGGTATAAAAATAGACAATGGAATATTCATGTGAAAATAGTGCCATATTCTGCCATGCCTGTAGAAATGTTGGGTCAAACATAATGCATACAATAGCACAGATGCCTTCACCACGAATGGCTACAAAAATATCTCATATCCCAAGCTTATCAACAAGATAATATTGCAGCTGAAATGTTCTCCAGGTCACAAAGTCCACCTCACATGATGATGTGATCCAGTTTTCAAGCACAGTAAATATTCTCTTCCCAGAGTATATGATGGGACCAAGGTGATGTTTAGTAGGCTACATGGTTTTAATAATACTTTTGCTTTTCAATGTTTGCCATTTCAAACCATGAGCTGGTTCAAATAATATTTGCTTTGATTTACAATATCTTCTCATTTGTGTTATCAGCACAGCTTTGAAGCTGTTGTGCTTTTCTTTGCCACAGTCCACTTTGGACTGTATGACATATTTCAGGATTGCACTTTTAACTCACTTGAAATGTTCTCACTTGCTTGGTTTCAAAACATAACAAATGCCATAATCTGTTCATTGGGACCATCAAAGCTATTTTTCATTGCTGTTGCCGGCCACTATTGCTCATGTAAACCTACTACTGCTGCGCCCCCTGTAATCTCAGAGGCACCCAGAGTCATTTTGTTCTGGAGCCGGGCCTGCACACGGCCATATACTAAACACACTACAGAGCCCATTCTGTGTCCTGTTAGTTTACTTCCTCTCTGCCTTCTTCTGGTGATTTATCTGACGTCCAGTGCTCCGTCTTTTAACCTCTTTTCCTTTCTCTTTCTTGATCCTCCTTAACAACCTTCATTATAGTCCTTGACAGCCGTCTGTATGACTGTATTAACAACGTGTCACATGTTAAGAATTTAAAATCAGAATCGAGTATTCAACTAAGCCTTAAGGGCCTACACAGTTGTTATGCTATACCACATTGCCCTTCACTGGATGTATAATGAGCTGCACTAAACTACATTTCAGCATTTAAAATACAGAGCCATTCTATTGCGGCTATTTTGGTGAAAGTAATTCAAAAGTAACTAAAAAGTACTCATTACATTTCAGAGACAGTAATATTGTAATGTAACTTATTACTTTCAAAAGACAGTAATAAGTAATATGTAATAAATTACATTTTGGAAGTAACTTGCCCAACACTGGTCGTAATAAGCTGCTGAACAATCGACCTATTTGGTCGTTTTTTGGAGGAGGACAGGCTGCCTGGTTTATGACCCTTTAATGTCATGTTATTGAAGATCGCCCTTGTGTGGCAGCAGAGGAAACTGCAGCTCTATCTCTTCATGTGCTGTGTGAAACAGTATAAATAGATACAGTATATTCCTATGAAGTATCTATAGAATACACAATATAAAGTATATGTTAGGTACATCAATGAGTAAGAATACACTAACAAACTGCTGAAACTAAATATAAACATAAAAAAACACACAGGAGAATAAAGTGATAAAGGAAGGAAGTACACCTGCTGCAACACATTATCATATTATTTACATATTATTACATATTATTATTACATATTATCTCCATTCCAGTTAAAATCCCTGTAAAGTATTAGGATTTTCTTTTTATTTAAGGGGCATTTTTCATAAAAACATGAAGATGGTTTCTGGTTTCTCCTTCATCAGTTTAATGATGTTCGTCACCTCTGACACACCGGTGAATTTAAAGCTGGAGGAGGACCAGCAACCGCATGACACCAAATATGTTGAATCAATCAATCAAATGTTACATTTGTCTCAGTGGTCTTCACAGTGTGTACAGAATATCAGTATGACAATACGACACCCTCTGTCCTCAGACCCTCACATCGTACAAGGAAAAACTTCCAGAGAAAACCCACAGTTTAAAGGGAACATGGGAGAAACCTCAGGGAGAGCAACAGAGGAGGGATCCCTCTCCCAGGACGGACAGACGTGAATCATTCAGACATGACTTTCATTAAAGAGTTAAGCTGCAGGGGGTTTTGCTATGAGTTTCTTTCACGTTAACAAACGTTTAGTGGCTTGATCATTTTCCGATTGAAAACCTTTCTACAAATAACAGTTTGCATTATTTTTAAGTTGAGATAAAGTAAAGGGGTTAGGGTTAGGTCATTACATTACATTACATTACATGTCACTTGTTAGACCAGGCATCCTCAAAGTCCGGACTCCGGTCCGGATCCGGACCGAACCACAACTGTCTCTGGACTCTGAGCAAATTATACTTTTCATATTATCTGTGTTATCTGCGAGACATCGCCACAACGCAACGAGTCAAAATTATCCGCTATGTCCATAGACTGCAAACAGCGCTCTGCATGTCCTGTTCCACTGTCTGTGTGTGTCTGTCAACGCATTGGTCCAATCACATTCAGCATCCGTCAGCGTTTTTCCCCCCAAACAATCTGCGAATCAGAGGCACAGTAGGGCGGGTCCTCGCGAAATGTGGGTGGGAAAAATGTGTGTCTCGTCTCTTTCAACCTGTCTGAGTCAGAGCGAGAGTTTAAAAAAAAAAAATTCAGAGCGAGAGTTAACAGCTCATCTAGTTCCATCTGTACTGTAGCTAGTAGCCTAGTTTCACCTACCGGGGTGGCAACGGGCACCCTAAAAATAGGCCTTGCCACCTCAGCTGCCACCCCAGTTGGCAGCTTTGTTTTGAAAGAAAAGTTGTGGCTCATCGGACATTTATGAGAGAAAGTCTCTAATGTCCGAGTGCAAGTGAATGCAGCACAAGATGCACGTCATGTAACCCCTCCCCCGGTCCTGGCACGATCGTGGACATATGATTGGCGGCGATTTAATTTGAACGGGACGGCGCAAAACGAGAAGTATTCGGACCCAAGCACTGAAGGAATGAGGTATTTGCGGTCTACACTGACAGAGAAGAGACTGTCAGTTTGGTTGTATTCAGCATTGAATCAAAACGCACTAAAGCTGTTGATCTTAATACGTTTGTGAGGCGTTTTGCTGAACAAAATGGTAATGGCCGCATTCAGCTATAATAGACATGTCAACTTGATGCTCTGCTCACGGATGAGAATACAAAACTGTTACGATGATGACCGTACGTGTGTAAATATATTTTTTTCTTTGAGGGGGTCTGCCCCCAAAAAACTGTTTTAAGTCCTGAGAAAGTCAAATAAGACGGTGTGTAAAACTTCACTGCCCAGCCAAACAAAAGTAACCACTTTGATTTAACTAGGTTAGTAGGTAAGGACTTTCCACTGAATAATAACTGAAGTATAAAAGAATGCATGACTGAAGTGATGGAGACCATGTTGAAGGCAAACAAAAAGAGGAAATAACTCAAGCAAATCCCCCTCTCAGATTCCACAGCAACCAGAAGAACATAAATACTTGCTGGTGATTTGATTAATCAGCTTTGTGATGGAATAAAAAATGCACAGTGCATTTCCTTAGCTGTGGGTGAGTCCACTGACACCACTGACATTGCTCAGTTGCTGGTGTTTGTGAGTTTTTATGATGAGGCAAAGGGGGAGTTTGTTGAAGATGTGTTGGGCCTGACGAACCTCAGTGGACACACAAGGGGGCAAGACATTTATAAAGCAATAATGGGAATGCTGAATGAAAAAGAGTGCAGCTGCCTTTATTCATAACTGCAGCTCTTACACTGTGACTCTGAGGGGTCAAGCACAGACACAATAACAATGAAAACTGCTGCATACAGATTATTTTTGTTTTGTTGCAATTGTTTAAAAGTTTGAATGACCGTAATAAACGGACCTTTGTCTTATTGAAACATTTATTTTGGACATTTAAGATTTGTATTTGAGTACCCCTGCCTTAACCTAAAGTATTCTTTAATGTGTTAATAAAGGTTAATTAGTTTGTCTGTTTTGCACATCCTCATATTAATATCTTTGTACATCGTGCACTAAACTGTTTTATTGTAGAGATCACTTACGGCCCGTCCACTCAGCGGCGTGCGTTGACGCTTGCCGGCGGGCGTGTCTGAAACTCGACCAACAACCAATCACATGAATCTCCCGCCCCTGACACACAAGCAGCGGTTTGATTGGCCAGAGCTTGTACTGGCATATGATTCAATTGGCTGACGCTTCTGCCGAGGCGTCAAAAGTTGAACATTGTTCAACCTTTCCAGCGAGCCACGCCAGCAACGCTCCACGTCGCTTCCAGCGATACAGTTCGGCGAAAAGTGACGTCACCCCATTCAAAGTGAATGGTGAAGCGTCAACGCACGCCGCTGTGTTGACGGGCCGTTACAGTATCTTCTTGATTTTTTAATATTCTATACTTCTGTCATTGACCTTCTACTTTCCCCCTATGAAAGTATGTACTCTTAATATTTTGTTCATCAAATAACATTATTCAACAAAAATAACATTATTCAACAAAAATAATTCAATAACGTGCTTTAACCACTAGGCGGTGCACACAAGGTACACACAGCATAATAATAATAACTTTGTATTATTAGTGTAGGACACTTATGTATGTATAACATCTGAAGATGTGGTTTTATTCATGTTTTTACATAATTTTTCAGGATATTGCTATATTATTTATCATGCTTTACTTCTACACATTAATATCTGATTTATAAAACATCACAGACAGAAAGCCATATCCGTCATTTAATGGTAAGCTATTGAAATTGTGATTCCATAGATTTGTCTCCCATCACCCAAATTACCTGACTATTCTCTCAACTCAGTATTTACATTCTTATATTCAAAGAAAATCAGTAATATCTTTAAAAACTACAAGTCCTTTTCTATCAGCTGTGCACCGTTATGGTGTAAATATAACCCATCTACCAATTGGATCAAATATAAAAGTCAACCGAATTAGTATCGATACTGCAAGGAGACGCATTGTGTGAAAAGAAATGCAAGGTGTTGTTTAATTGTTGATATATTTATGATCCACGTCACATATTCAGTTTTGGCAGCAGTTCTCCTGTTTGTCCAGAAATCTTCTAATCAAGGCAAGGCAAGGCAAGTTTATTGATAGAGCACTTTTCAACGCAAGGCAATTCAAAGTGCTTTACAAAAAAAAAAAAAATGAAAGACATTAACCCTCTGGAGTCGGTGGACGCGCCGGCGCGTCCAAGTGCGCATAATTTTACGTAATTAATCATATATTTTCGATTATAAGGAGTAGAAACATGATTCAGATATCCGCGGAATCGCCGGAAGGGTAGCTTCCCAGCAGTATCTCCTGTGAGACTGTACCCAGGGCACAACAGCCAATATGGCCGCTCAAAGCAGCTTGACTTTACACTGTGTGGGATTGGTGGATTCGTGTGTCCGTCAAGGAAATCTCAGCCGGCAGACATCATGGTCTGAAATGACCAATGGACATCGAGAAATCACTAAGGACCTACCCACCGAGTAAAAAAAACATAAACCACGTTTCTCCCATCAGTTTACGTCAGTGTGGAGAGAGAGAGAGAGAGAGAGAGAGAGAGAGAGAGAGAGAGAGAGAGAGAGAGAGAGAGAGAGAGAGAGAGAGAGAGAGAGAGAGACAGTTGCCGACTTCACTCGAGATTTTTTTCGCTCTGTCTTGGAAGACAGACAAAGACCTTGACACTGTCTTGACATTTATAATGAATAGTTGGTTGAAAGTTCTGATGTTCAATATTGTAAATAGTTAGATTTTCCAGTTTCTTATATTTATATAAATAGTTGGTTGAAAAAAACATATTTATAATAAATTGTTGGTTGAAAAAAAAAGGTTGAATGCTCAATTTGTATTTGTACACATCACATGAACCTTGGTATGTAATATGAAGTCATTATTCAGTCCTGATGTATCTCAGTCCCTGCTGTGGTGAAAGTAGAGTGATAAACACTTGTTTTACTCAAAATTCGAATACATTTTTTTTCATTTTAGACATGAATTACACATTTATATACAGTGTAATTCAAATATTTCACTGCTTTTGTGATCCTAAGACTTTGGTAACCAAATCTAAAACACCAAAACATTTCGATCACATGAGTAAATTTGTGTTTTCATAAGAGTTTTGAAGATTTTCTGAAAATCGGATGTAACATTTTAAGCTTTTGAGCTACTTATCTCATCAAACAGTGCTCTAAGGTGAGTAATTTGCATATATAGCAATACCAGAGATTGTCCTGAACATTTTGATATTTAACACATGGGGTGCCATGTGAGAAGAAACACATTTAAAAGGGGATTTAAGAAAACATCAAAAATTCGAGAAAATACCCTTAGACTCCAGAGGGTTAAGCATTAAAAAAGAAAAGCTAATCAAATAAACATTAAGAAAAAAATACATGGATAAAAGTTACAGTGCAGTCTAAAATATAAATAGTTCAATTAAACATTACAAGAAAAAGTACATGGATAAAAGTTACAGTGCAGTTTAAGATATGAATAGTTCAAATAAAAGCAGCGACAAAAAGAAAAGTCTTCAGCCTGGATTTAAAAGTAGTCAGAGTTGCAGCGGACCTGCAGGTTTCTGGGAGTTTGTTCCAGATATTTGGAGCATAATAACTGAACGCTGCTTTACCATGTTTAGTTCTGACTCTGGGGACAGAAAGCTGACCAGTCCCTGAAGACCTGAGAGATCTGGATGGTTCATAGTTTAGCAGGAGGTCAGTAATGTAATTTGGGCCTAAACCATTCAGTGTTTTATAAACCAGCAGCAGTATTTAGAAATCTATTCTTTGACACACAGGAAGCCAGTGTAAAGACTTCAGAACAGGAGTGATGTGATCCACTTTCTTAGTGTTAGTGAGGACTCGAGCAGCGGCGTTCTGAATCAGCTGCAGCTTCCTAATAGATTTTTTAGTGAGACCTGTGAAGACACCATTGCAGTAGTCGAGTCTACTGAAGATAAAGGCATGGACAAGTTTTTCCAAATCCTGCTGTGACATTAGTCTTTTAATCCTAGATATATTCTTTAGGTGATAGTAGGCTGATTTCAAATAAATCACACTGAGAAGTGTGATAGTAGGCTGATTTAGTAACTGTTTTAATGTGACTGTTGAAACTCAGGTCAGAGTCCATGACTACACCTAGATTTCTGGCTTTATCTGTTGGTTTGAACATTGCACACTGAAGCTCAGCGCTAACTTTTAAACGTTCTGCCTTGGCTCCAAAAACCATTACCTCAGTTTTATCTTTGTTTAATTGGAGAAAGTTCTGACACATCCAGTCATTGATTTGTTCAATGCACTTACTCAGTGTTTGAATTGGAGCATAGTCTCCTGGTGAAATTGTTACGTAAATTTGTGTGTCATCTGCATAGCTATGGTAACTTATTTTGTTGTTCTTCATTATCTGAGCCAGTGGTAGCATGTAGATGTTAAAGAGAAGAGGCCCCAAGATGGAGCCTTGAGGAACCCCACATGTCATATTTGTCAACTCAGATGTGTATTTACCGATAGAAACAAAGTTGTTTCTGTCCTTTAAGTAGGATTCAAACCAATTTAGAACTGTTTCCGAAAGTCCCACCCAGTTTTCCAGTCGGTCCAGTAATATGCTGTGGTCAACAGTGTCAAACGCAGCACTGAGATCTAATAATACTAACACTGAAGTTCTGCCACTGTCTGTGTTTAAGTGGATGTCGTTAAAGACCTTTACAAGAGCAGTCTCAGTGCTGTGGTTTGGACGAAAGCCTGACTGGAACACATCGAAACAACCATTTAAATGCAAGAAACTACTCAACTGTTGAAAAACAACTTTTCAATGATCTTACCTAGAAATGGCAGGTTTGATATGGGCCTGTAATTGTTCATTACTGAAGCATCTAGATTATTCTTTTTTAAGAGCGGTTTAATGACTGCAGTTTTCAGGGCCTGTGGAAAAATACCTGAGTGAAGAGATTTGTTTACTATATGAAGTAGTTCTGAGGCCATGCAAGGCAAAACATCTTTGAAAAATCCTGTTGGAATAATATCAAGGCAGCAGGAGGAGGATTTCAGAAGTTGTATAATGTCCTCCAGGTTTTTATCATTAATCTGATGGAATTGTGTCATGATGTCTGAATTGATGTTAAGTGGACACAGAGACAACACATTTGCTGTTCCTGATGCAGAGGCACTGACTGCTTGTCTGATTTTCTGAATTTTGTCAGTGAAAAAGGAGGCAAAATCATTGCACGCCCTGGTGGATAGAAATTCAGAGGCTACTGACACTGGGGGGTTAGTTAGTCTGTCGACGGTAGCAAACAAGGCACGTGCGTTGTTTTTGTTTTTGGTAATGATGTCAGAGAAGAATGATTGTCGTGCGTTTTTCAATTCCAAATTATAAAGGCCAAGTCTCTCTTTATAAATTTCAAAGTGAACCTGGAGATTTGTTTTTCGCCACCTGCGTTCAGCTTTTCGACATTCTCTTTTTTCTGTTTTAACGGTCATGGCCTTTCTCCATGGAGATATTTTCTTCCCAGTCACTTCCTTTACCTTAATTGGAGCAATGGCATCTATAACATTTTTAATTTTTGAATTAAAATGATCTACTAGCTCATTTACTGAGGTGTTAGCAGGGGCAAGTGTGGAAGAAAAATTCTGAGTAAACATTTCCCTAGTATTTTCAGTTAAACATCGCTTTGTGGTTACCTCTTTTTGAACACTTGTGTGAACAGAAATAGAGCTCTCAAAGAAAACACAGGAATGGTCAGACAGTGCAACATCAGTCACCACAACCTTAGAGATATTCAGACCCTTTGAGATAATTAAGTCCAGAGTGTGCCCCTTATTGTGCGTGGGCTCCGTCACATGCTGAGTCAGTCCATAGCTATCAAGAACACAAAACAGTTCTTTAGCCCCTCTGTCCTGGGGGTTGTCAACATGGATGTTAAAATCACCAACAATGACTAGACGGTCAAAGTCAATACACACTATAGACAGCAGTTCAGTAAGGTCATCAAAAAAGCTTGCACAGTATTTGGGTGGTCTATAGATATTTAGGAACAGAGCTCGAGAGGAGCATTTCAGCTGAAGGGCCACATATTCAAAAGAATCAAAGTTTCCATACGATGTCTTCCTGCATTGAAGGGAATCATTGAACAGAATAGCAACTCCACCCCCTTTCTTATGCATTCTTTCCTGACTCATAGAACTAAAGTTGGGAGGGGTTGATTCGATAAGAACAGCTGCACTGTTATTTTGTTCAATCCAAGTTTCTGTTAAAAACATAAAATCAAGATTGTGCTCAGTGATAAAATCATTGATTAAAAATGTTTTTCCTGCCAAAGACCTGACATTTAATAAAGCTAGTTTAAGTTCGTTAAACACACTATCAGTCATGTTTTTTGTAACAAGCTGTGGCTGACATGGAATCGCTGCTAAATTAGATAAACTCACACAAACGTTTGAGTGCTTCCTGTATCTAAGATCATTCACCGCTCTTAATCTATTACCTATCAACACAGATATCGGCAAAGCTACTGGCAGGCAGGGCCCGGGCATGTCCTGGAAAGAGTTGAGAGTGCCATACGCCCTTGAGCCTGGACCCAGCAGATATCAGTTTGCAGATTGTTTTGGTTTGGATGATTGTGGGCTCTATAAATAAAGAACTACGGCAGATATGTAATATTTAATGCAGCCGAACTGTGTATTACAATGCCGTTATGTGATGACTTCCAAAGAGAAAAGCAAGAACACTCGGAATAAAGTATTATTATTATTTATTTATTTTTTCGGATATCATATCGCATTAACATCATATCCCAACATGCATTGCGGCTAAACATCCAATCAACGAGCTTCAAGCTGATGATCTTGGGTAATCTGTTCAGTGGGTTTGTGTGTATCCTCAAAATGTCCCTTATAGGCCTACGTCTGTTTCCGGTGACTTTATTTACGGCTAAAAAGCCCAAGATTATAGAATTAAACGAATAAATAAAAACAAGGATAATTGTGTGTTATTGTTGAGTAAATAAGGAAAAAAAGATTTTCAAAAATACAGATTTCAGTATTTTGAGGCTCTAAGCCCCATTTATTTTCCTCACAGACGGGGAAAAAAAGTCCGACATTATACGATTTAAAATAAAAACATAAAACACTGGCATGTAATTTACGTTAGAATAAATAGAATGGTTTTGAATAATAGATGAGAGTAACATCTATGTCACTTTACAGCCCCGCCCAGTTTTGGGGAAACCAACGCTGTCATTTGAACGGCGATCAAGCCTGAAGCCACAGAGATCTTCTGTTACTGTCCTTTCTTTTTAGAGGAAGTACAGAAACACGTAACTCTGGATTTGTTTTAATGTTTGAGGTGCAATAAACGACACACCAGCTTTTTGGCATGTTAAAACTATTATCTTCTGCCTCGCTCATGAGAGTAACAGCTGGAGACATTACAGCCTCTCCTACTGATTTCAAATGTGTGCTCTAAAATGATATTTATAAATGACTATTATCATTATCATAAGCAAGACAATAAATGGCAAAGATATGTAGAAAATAAACGTATTTGAGATACGTTCATAAGAAACGTAACGTGGGAGAAAATATGCTTCTCGAAGATATGTAGAAAATAAACGTATTTGAGATACGTTCATAACGAACGTAACGTAGGACAAAATACGTTTCTAGCTAAACGTAATTGAGAATTCAGTTTAGTTCTGTGGGAACGTAATTTTTAGGAGACAGGGTTGTCAGTTGACAGCACTTCCTTGTTGACAGCTAATATCTGTGTAGCATTATGTACTCTTGTAGTGTATCAATTGCTGATTGTAATTACATGGTCTTAGAGATGTTATTCCATATAATCTTCTCTAAATAGCCTGGGTTTTCAAATATGTGTTCCATACTGCAGGGAAGCCATTATATCCAAGTAGTTTCTCTTGCATCTTTCAATACAAATAGGAAGTAGGGCCGCTCCCAGTATTTGAACTCAAAAGGATCTTAACCAGCATTGGGTGTGTTAGCAGAGTATGATTCAATGGTACTCCATATGTGGGCATGACAGTGCGTAGTTGTAAATATAAAAAGAAAGCAGTAGCGTGGCGTGGCGAAAAAATGTGAGGAAGCCTATAATCTATGAGTTATTACAGCGCCCGGTATCATTTTACACAAATGTGTATCATACAGATGCAGGACTTGCACATGCCTGCTATCTAACCGACAGGTCCGCACGCACTCTCCAGCCAAAACTCTCTCCTCTTGTTAATTTATGCATCTTCTTATTAATTTATGCAGCCAACCCCCCACCCAAATGCATAACCAGCCGCTTAATGCGCAGTGCAGATTCGGTAATAAATACAAAAAAGCATTAATTCACAAACTAAATCAGGAGACCTTTAAAGTGTTACGTTCACATCAAAGTATCAGTAGGCTACGTGTATGAAACACATGACTTCAAAAACAGTTATGTGCAGAAACATTGCATGCGATAGTCCACCTTCTCTTCCCTTCCCTCTCTAACACACACGGCAAGTGCAGCAGCAGTCCTCGTCTCTGTAATTAGCTCAGTCCTTAGTCCAAAAGTGAAAAAGATAAACAACCTCATCTACTCAGGTGATCGGGCCCTATATGGGTGCTATCCGCGGTGCTGATTTTCTGTGTGTAAACAACTGCAATAAAACAACTACTTCAGACTGACTAACACCTGCAGCTAAATCCAGGCAAGCAATGCACAGTAACTAACAGAATCACATCAGAAGTGTCACACATAGCTACACGGGCAGTTCAGGCAACAGTTATGCCACAGAGAGAGAAGGGGGTGGTGTGCATTTCACTCACCCTATTTGAAGAGGAAGGCCATTCTCCTGTCTTTCATGGTGGCGAAGTGGTCAATAACAATGTCATAGAACTTCCCAGTGGCCTTTAGGTCCTCCACAACAACAGAATCAATTGATATTTTGGCTAGGTTGACAAGTCTGTCCTGTCCACACGTGTTCTTCAGATACGTTTTTATCCTTTTTAGACAGGAAAAGGAGGGCTCTGCTGATGTGCTGGTGGCTGGTATTGTGAGCATGAGCTTGAGCAGCTGTGCCCTGTAGGTCATCCTCAATAAGAAGCTCTATCAGCTCTCCTGGTGGCTTGTGAAACAACCTGCTGTTCTACAGCGTGTGCAGCTCATTCCTTAACTTCTGCTCATCAAAGAATGGATACATGTTGATCAGCTGAGCCAGCTCACTTCTGGGAAATGCAGCAGGCTTGCAGAAAGATGCAAATTGTGTTCCAGTACCCGAAAAAATATCAGGTGCTCCATATCTGCACATCTTTGGGTCATGTGCAACACTATCCCGTCAACAATCTGGAAGTAAAGACGCCGCAAAGATACAACCGTTTTCTCGTCTCCTTCTTGGTGCTGGTTAACCCCCTGTTCCAGGTCGTCCCGGCCGCGGCGACGTCGTTTACGAGGCTGAAAATGGACTGAAAGACCCCGAGCAGGAAGGTCAAGTCAAAATCCTCAAGTTTTTTTCTGTGCAATGGTCTCCTTGTCCAATCCCGGCTCTGTAATTATCTTATCGAAAGCGATACAGAGCGACCTGCGTCCTTCATGGATGGCATGTACCGCGCTGCTTTTAAAGTTCCGCCTCACAGCAGAACCCCCTGGTACACTCACAGCTCGATCAATGTCACACAGTAATGCTGATCTTTTACATGAACGTGAGAACAAATTGTGAAAGGCATCAAGATTGGCAAAATACAGTTCGGCTGCTTGAATGTTATTTGTGCCTTGTGCTAAAATTACATTTAACTTATGAGCATAACAGTGGATGAATAGCGCATTGTGTGCTTTCACTAAAGCCTGAACGCCACCGTGCTGTCCACTCATGCAGCTTGCTCCATCATAAGTCTGACAAATCAATTTATTTGTAGGACTTTAGTTCCGATGGCTCTCATGACAACTGATGTTACAGCTTTTGCGTCTCTGTCTGAGCTGACAGACTGAAAAAGCCGATAAAACGTTCACACACGGTGCCTTTTTCATTCACGTACAGTATCTGATAATGACAGTGAGTTGGCACTTATTGGAAATGTCTGATTTGTCATCCACTTGTACAGCAATGAAAGGAGACAATTGTATTTATGTATCAGTCTCATCCTGGATAATACAAGCTATGTTTGCAATGATGTCATTTTTCATGGTATTTGACATACAGCTGAAGATTGTTGATGATCCCAAGTGCTCCGCAAGTGTAGTGTCAAACTCTGCAAATGCATGTACCAGCTGAAAGAATACGCCCATTGGCTACAAATCAATATATGATTGGTTGATCAAACTGTCAGTCCAAACGTACGCTCTCATTCAGTGCAACGGCCAGGGCATTCTATCAAGGATGTAGAATACCTTGGTTGAAGGATATTCTACCCAGAGCAAGATCTGATTGGTTGCTTTCTTTTCTACTGAAATGCGTAGTGCATGGTCCGAGAAGGACAAACAAATCAACGTAACAATGTAATATTACAGATCAACAACACGGATACGATTCTCATTTATTCATTTTATATACATTTTATTTATATAATTAAATCGATGTTGTGTTTGTTTTATCTGAGTGTTCCAGGGTATTCTCTGAATACCTTGAAGGCACTGACGGTTCGCCACTGTGATACTTATACCAATGGAATCTGTGGAATCGCAGCTTTCATATGATATCTAGTTTGTGCAGATTGCATGAAGTATAAAATATTGCTACCGTGAGTTATGTGCTAAGTGCGTTAGCACCCTTTCGCTTAGTGCTGATTCAGAGGCTTGTTGTTAGACTTGTGTTTTGTTTAGGTATAAATGGTTCATGTCATCAGTTAGCTGAGTTTCTTCCCTTTAACCTGTTAAGCAGAGACCCCGGTACCGGGGCCCTCCTGCAACATCTGAGTGTCTGAGGGCATCTTAACATTTAATAAACTATGAATGTTTTATATCCATGTAACGGGAAGAAACTCATATAACTGATCATTTTAATTAGTTTTTTTTTTTTAAAAACACAATGCTAACACTGAGCCTCTGAATTAGCAACGAGCGAAACATGCTGACAGATTACTGCACCGAAACTCACTCATAAAACCTTATTATTTATCCTTTCTGCACATCCAACACATCGATTCGCATCTTGAGATGACACATAATCGATGGGTACATACATTATCACTCTATCACTCACTCTTGCGACTTTATAAACAAAAACAGACATCAAAACATGTGGCGCTAGGTAGCTAAAAACGCTAACATGGCTCACCTGTGTCGTTGTCTAGTCAAAAGTGGTCTTCAATGGCATTAAAACGATAACACTATCCATCCATCCACTCCCGCTTATCCGTGGTCGGGTCGCGGGGGTAGCAGTTCCAGCAGAGAGCCCCAAACGTTCCTTTCCCTGGCCACATCAACCAGCTCTGACTGGGGGATCCCAAGGCGCTCCCAGGCCAGCGAAGAGATAATCCCTCCACCTGGTCCTAGGTCTACCCCTTGGTCTCTTCCCAGCTGGACGTGTCTGGAACACCTCCCTAGGGAGGCGCCCAGGTGGCATCCTAACTAGGTGCCCGAACCGCCTCAACTGGCTCCTTTCAACGCGAAGGAGGAGCGGTTCAACTCCGAGTCCCTTCCGGATGACCGAACTTCTCACCTTATCCCTAAGGGAGACACCAACCACCCTGCGGAGAAAACCCATCTCGACCACTTGTATCCGCGATCTCGTTCTTTCGGTCATGACCCATCCTTCATGACTATAGGTGAGTGTAGGAACGAAAATGGCCCGGGAGACATGCTGATCCTCATCCCAGCCACTTCACACTCGGTTGCGAACCGATCCAGTGAGTGCTGAAGGTCGAAGACCGATGAAGCCATCAGAACCACCTCATCTGCAAAAAGCAGTGGTGCAATCCTTAGTCCACCGAACTGCAGACCCCCTCCCCCACGACTACGCCTCGAAATCCGATCCATGTATATTACAAACAGGATTGGTGACAAAGTGCAGCCCTGGCGGAGGCCAACCCTCACCGGAAATGGGTCCGACTGCCGAGGACCCGGACACAGCTCTCGCTTTGGGAGTACTGAGATTGGATGGCCCTGAGTAGAGACCCCCTCACCCCATACTCCCGCAGCACCTCCCACAGTAACTCGGTCAAATCCAAGTCTACAAAACACATGTAGACCGGATAAGCGTACTCCCATGCCCCCTCCAGGATCCTTGCGAGAGTAAAAAGCTGATCCGTCGTTTCACGACCAGGACGGAATCCGCATTGTTCCTCCTCAATCTGAGGTTCGACAATCGGCCTGACCCTCCTTAGAGTAAACTTTCCCGGGGAGGCTGAGTAGTGTGATGCCTCTGTAATTGGCACACACCCTCTGATTCCCCTTTTTGAAAAAGGGAACCACCACCCCGGTCTGCCACTCCTTTGGTACTGTTTCTGACTTCCACGCAACGTTGATGAGACGTGTCAACCATTACAGTCCCTCAACACCCAGAGCCTTCAGCATTTCTGGGCAGATCTCATCCACCCCCGGGGCTTTGCCACTGTGGAGTTGTTTGACGACCTCCCCCCGGGAGATTGGTGTTGATCCCCCGTCATACTTCAGCTCTGCCTCTAACATAGAGGGCGGAGTTGTCGGGTTCAGGAGTTCCTCAAAGTGTTCCTTCCAACGCCATAACACTCCATCACATGAGGTCAACAACGTCCCATCCTTACTGTAAACAGCTTGGATGGTTCCCTGCTTCCCCCTCCTGAGGTGTCGGACAGTTTTCCAGAACAACTTTGGTGCCGCCCGAAAGTCCTTTTCCATGTCTTCTCCGAACTTCTCCCACACCCGCTGCTTTGCCTCGGCCACAGCTGAGGCTCTTCGGGCATGTCGGTACCTTGCAACTGCCTCGGGAGTCCCCCGGGATAACAAATCCCTGAGAGGCCTTCTTCTTCAGTCGGACGGCTTCCCTGACCACCGGGGTCCACCAGGAGGTTCGAGGGTTACTGCCCCTTGAGGCACTTAAGACCTTGAGACCACAGCTCCCCGCCGCGGCTTCGGCAATAGAGGCTTTGAACACCGACCACTCTGGTTCAATGTCCCCAACCTCCACAGGAATGCCCGAAAATCTCCACCGGAGGTGTGAGTTGAAGGCCTCCTGAACTTGGGCCTCCTCCAGACGTTCCCAGTTCACCCGAACTACACATTTGGGCTTACCAGGTCTATCCAGAGGCTTCCCCCGCCACTCGACCCAACTCACCACCAGATGGTGATCAATTGACAACTCCGCCCCTCTCTTTACCCGAGTGTCCAAAACATACGGCCTCAGGTCCGATGATACGATAACGAAATCGATCATGGACCTTCTGCCTAGGGTGCTCTGGTACCACGTACACTTATGCGCATCCTTATGTTCGAACATGGTGTTTGTTATGGCCAATCCATGACTAGCACAGAAGTCCAGTAACAAACCACCACTCCGGTTCAGATCAGGGGGGCCGTTCCTCCCAATCACGCCCCTCCAAGTGTCTCCATCATTGCCCACATGTGCGTTGAAGTCTCCCAGCAAGATTAAAGAGTCCCCTTCAGGAGCCCCATATAGGACTCTTTCCAGGGTCTCCAAGAAGGCAGTATACTCTGAACTGCTGTTTGGTACAACAGTCAGAGTTTCCCCCCCCATAACTTGCAGGCGTAGGGAGGCGACCCTCTCGTCCACTGGGGTAAACTCCAACAACGAAGCACCCAACCGGGGACTTGTGAGTATCCCCACACCCGCCCGGCGCCTCACACCTTGAGCAACTCCGGAGAAGAATAGAGTCCAACCCCTATCCAGAAGTAAGGTTCCAGAGCCGACACTGTGCGTAGAGGTGAGCCCAACCAGATCCAGCTGGTAACGCTCCACCTCCCGCACAAGCTCCGGCTCCTTCCCCCCGAGAGAGGTGACGTTCCACATCCCCAAAGCCAGCTTCTGTCGCCCGGGTCTGGTCCGTCGAGACCCTCTGCTTTCACTGCCACCCTTCTGGCAGCGCACCCGACCCCATCGCTGTTTCCCGTAGGTGGTGGGCCCGCAGGACGGAGAAGCGGAGGTGTTGCCCACGTTGCCTTTTAGGGCTGTGCCCGGCCGGGCTCCGTGGCAAGCCCGGCCAACAGACGCTCGCTGACGAGTCCTCCTTCTGGGCCTGGCTCCAGAAGGGGACCCCGGGCTTCCTCCGGGCCGGGTGTCATCACTTCTTGGTTTTTCTTTCATGAGGTCTTTTGAACCAATCTTAGTCTGGCCCCTTGCCTGAGACCAATTTGCCATGGGAGACCCTACCAGGAACACAAGGTTCCAGACAACACAGCCCCCAGGTTCATCAGGGCACACAAACCTCTCTACCACGGTAAGGTGCTGGTTCTTCAGAGAGATAACAACACTGCTGAAGTTAATCCATAGGTTAATCCAATGTGTCTGTGTCCCTTTGAAATGATTTCTGATAATCCATAAGAAATAAACCTGCTTTTCCGTTTCCAGAGGCCTGTACTACGAAGCTGGTTCAACATAACCTGGATAAATTTGAGTTAGCCGGTTGGCCTAATCCAAAATATACGCGCTCTCACTAAGCGGTCCTACGACGCTGGTTATCAAGTGGATCGCTCAAGCCAGCCGTGTCCAATCTAGTTAGGTGCGCGTTCACATGCAAGGGGTGGTATTTGGAGCATTCGACTAATCACAAACATGGAGAAGCGTTCTGACAGCGCAGCGTCATACTTCCTGAATGAAAAGTGAACTTTAATATTAGTCAAATATGAAGAAGTTAAACTTTAAACATCCATGACTTAAACACTTTATCCAGGATAAAAGCCACATAGCTGCACCTGCAAGGTGAATACAGCTGGTAAAAGAAAAAGTGTTTGAATGTGTACATTAACAGGTTTATGATATCACTGCCCCGTCTAAAACACGATCTAACTTTAATTACATTTGACTCGAGTGTTTCGTCAACTTAATGTGTTGCTTAAAATAATACTTCTGCATACAGTATGTGACACTGTGAGTGTTGCACGGCCAGATACGGCTCAAGAAGCTGACTCAGATAAGGAAATATATGATACATTATGATGTGATATGATATGAATGATAATGGGACACATCGACATCTGCACTCAGTGCCGTGGACTGTACGTAATGTTACTTTGAGCCGGTTACTTATGTTGTGGCAGATATTTAAGTAAGCTTTCTTAACTCTAATCTTATAATAGTCAGATTGCTCTGAAGATGGGAGGAGATATTCTCTTAATGTTCACGTTCACACAGTCGGTTGATTTTTGCCGGCCATCTTTCCTGCAACAGCAGTTTTTCCTTTCTCCTGTAATATGACTTGATAGCTTTAAACTCAGCACACTGAGCTCTGATTAGTCAGCAGGCAGTGCTTTCACTGAGTTGATCTCCTAGCCTGCAACCTAACCTGCTCCGGGGCAGGTTAGCCGCTCAGCATAAGTTACCATGGAGATCTAGCCCGCTAAAAAGAGAACCAGCGTCGTAAGGCAAGGCAAGTTTATTTATATAGCACATTTCAGCACCAGGCAATTCAAGGTGCTTTACAAAAATGAAAGACATTCAGACAAAGGCATTTAAAAACAGTAAAAGATAAAACAAAAATTAAAACAAAAAATTAAAGACATTAAGAAAATGGCATTTAAAATCAGTCATTAAAAAGAAAAGCTAATAAAATAAACATTAAAAGATAAAAGTTACAGTTCAGTCTAAGATAAGAATAGTTCAATTCTTTCAGTTCTTGATTTTTAATTTATTCACAGAACCTCCCTTTGGAAATCCGAACATTTCCGTCCCGATTGTTAATTTAGACTGATTGTTTTCACCATGTTATGCTCGCATGACATCCACAATCGGACCCTCAGGAGGGTGCACTAGCCCCCTACTCTGCTTTGAACACCTGTGTTACCAAAACACTATTTTTCACCCGTCGGTGATGTGATACTTGTTCCTCAGTACAAATCCCCCAAAAACTAATCGTAAACCCTGGCTACGACGGATATCCCAAATATCCTACTTTCGAGCAGTCCCTCTCATAAATGTCATGGAGTTTAAAAACGTTTAACTTTAAACAATTTAGACACTGTACATCTCACCGAGCATTGAAAGCCTTCTTTATTTTTACCCTTCATTCCATCTTCATGTTCTTGTAATTTATTCTTTAGGTTCTTGATTTTTAATTTACTCAAAGAACCTCCCTTTGGAAATCCGAACATTTCCGTCCAGATTTTTAATTTAGACAGACGGTTTTCACCATGTTTTGCTCGCATGACATCCACAATCGGACCCTCAGGAGGGTGTACTAGCCCCCTACTCTGCTTTGCATTCCATAACAAAGTCTTTAAGTGTTACCTGAACACCCCGTGTTACCAAAACACTATTTTTCACCCGTCGGTGATGTGATACTTGTTCCTCAGTACAAATCACCCAAAAACTGATCGTAAACCCTGGCTACGACGGATATCCCAAATATCCTACTTTCGAGCAGTCCCTCTCATAAATATCATGGAGTTTAATTACGTTTAAATTTAAAACATTAAAAGAAAAAATACATGGATAAAAGTTACAGTGCAGTCTAATATATGAATAGTTCAATTAAAAGCAGCGACAAAAAGAAAAGTCTTCAGCCTGGATTTAAAAGTAGTCAGAGTTGCAGCGGACCTGCAGGTTTCTGGGAGTTTGTTCCAGATATTTGGAGCATAATAACTGAACGCTGCTTTACAATGTTTAGTTCTGACTCTGGGGACAGAAAGCTGACCAGTCCCTGAAGACCTGAGAGATCTGGATGGTTCATAATTTAGCAGGAGGTCAGAAATGTAATTTGGGCCTAAACTATTCAGTGCTTTATAAACCAGCAGCATTATTTTGAAATCTATTCTTTGACACACAGGAAGCCAGTGTAAAGACTTCAGAACAGGAGTGATGTGATCCACTTTCTTAGTGTTAGTGAGGACTCGAGTAGCGGCGTTCTCAATCAGCTGCAGCTTCCTAATAGATTTTTTAGTGAGAGCTGTGAAGACACCATTGCAGTAGTCCAGTCTACTGAAGATAACAGCATGGACAAGTTTTTCCAAATCCTGCTGTGACATTAGTCTTTTAATCCTAGATATATTCTTTAGGTGATAGTAGGCTGATTTAGTAACTGCTTTAATGTGGCTGTTGAAACTCAGGTCAGAGTCCATGAATACACCTAGATTTCTGGCTTTATCTGTTGTTTTGAACATTGCAGACTGAAGCTCAGCGCTCACTTTTATACGTTCCAAAAACCATTTCCTCAGTTTTATCTTTGTTTAATTGGAGAAAGTTCTGACACATCCAGACATTGATTTGTTCAATGCACTTACTCAGTGTTTGAATTGGAGCATAGTCTCCTGGTGAAATTGTTACGTAGATTTGTGTGTCATCTGCATAGCTATGGTAACTTATTTTGTCGTTTTTCATTATCTGAGCCAGTGGTAGCATGTAGATGTTAAAGAGAAGAGGCCCCAAGATGGAGCCTTGAGGAACCCCACATGTCATATTTGTCAACTCAGATGTGTATGTACCTATAGAAACAAAGTTGTTTCTGTCCTTTAGGTAGGATTCAAACCAATTTAGAACTGTTTCCGAAAGTCCCACCCAGTTTTCCAGTCGGTCTAGTAATATGCTGTGGTCAACAGTGTCAAACGCAGCACTGAGATCTAATAATAATAACACTGAAGTTCTGCCACTGTCTGTGTTTAAGTGGATGTCATTAAAGACCTTTACAAGAGCAGTCTCAGTGCTGTGGTTTGGACGAAAGCCTGACTGGAACACATCGAAACAGTTATTTAAATGCAAGAAATTACTCAACTGTTGCAAAACAACTTTTTCGATGATTTTACCTAGAAATGGGAGGTTTGATATGGGCCTGTAATTGTTCACTACTGAAGCATCTAGATTATTCTTTTTTAAGAGCGGTTTAATGACTGCAGTTTTCAGGGCCTGTGGAAAAATACCTGAGTGAAGAGATTTGTTTACTATATGAAGTAGATCTGAGGCCATGCAAGGCAAAACATCTTTGAAAAATCCTGTTGGAATAATATCAAGGCAGCAGGAGGAGGATTTCAGAAGTTGTATAATGACCTCTAGGTTTTTATCATTAATCTGATGGAATTGTGTCATGGTGTTTGAATTGATATTAGGTGGACACAGAGACAACACATTTGCTGTTCCTGATGCAGAGGCACTGACTGCTTGTCTGATTTTCTGAATTTTGTCAGTGAAAAAGGAGGCAAAATCATTGCACGCCCTGGTGGATAGAAATTCAGAGGCTACTGACACTGGAGGGTTAGTTAGTCTGTCGACGGTAGCAAACAAGGCACGTGCGTTGTTTTTGGTAATGATGTCAGAGAAGAACGATTGTCGTGCGTTTTTCAATTCTAAATTATAAAGGCCAAGTCTCTCTTTATAGATTTCAAAGTGAACCTGGAGATTTGTTTTTCGCCACCTGCGTTAAGCTTTTCGACATTCTCTTTTTTCTGTTTTCACGGTCATGGCCTTTCTCCATGGAGATATTTGGCAGGACAGTAGGCGACACGCCCGTTCTAAGCCATGTCCCTCACTCCTCACATCCCAAGCTGCATCCCCAAAAAGTGTATTATGTTGTTACATCGTTTCAGATGTTATGTTTCAGTTGTGCTCGTCTATGTTAAAAAGCCTCAGTCACCTTAATTCATGTAATATAAACATCTCAGGTCATTAACACTCATAGCTAAATGTGCAATACCATGTTCAGCTATGTTACTATTTATAATGTTATTGTTGTTACATCAGAAGATGTACATATTGGAATGATTTCTTAACTTACAGTAGGCTATTTTTTCCAATGTGTGTTGGAAGGATTTATTAAATTAGGCTTTTAGAGAAGGGTGAATTATAAGCCTGAATTATATAACATTTTATACCTAAAAACATAAAAGCCACAATAAATAAATCACAATTATTCTAGTTCTTTTTACCTCCCGTATTGCCTTCAACCCACCAGCTTTTATGGTGTTGTTACGTCACTAACTGTAAGCTTGTCACTCAGAGTAACCTACAGTTAATTTAGCTGCTGGAGAAGAAAGATCAGGGGGGGGGGAGAGCTGTGTAAATACACAGCTGAGAGCTGCCGTTTCATTCAGACTGTTCAAAAAACGGTAACAACGGACTATTTTTCTTAGCGGATGCATGTCAATTTAAATCAATACAACTATTTTTTAAATCAATAAAACATTTTCTAAATCCATAAAAGCATTTCAATTAATATTGGGAGTCATGTCGTTACTTTGTTGAGAATGTGGCCATGTAATAAGCGGGATAATTTGCAGCGACTTGTTCCTTATGGGGAAAATAACACCCTTCAGCTGATCAAGATCCCTCCGCTATGCGTCGGGATCCTGATCTGCCGACAAGGCTCCATTAAAATATAAATATTGTTAGTGAATTACTGAGTTTAGGCACGTTAATAACGTTTTAATGAAGTTGAATACAGTATATTCATATGTGTCAGTGGTTTCATGTCAATTCGGCGAACATAAACATAAATGATCGTGGTGAAGATGATGATTAAATTAGGATTAAAAATCGAGAGCCGGGCTGCATTTCCTACCATTGGTTTTTTTCGACTAAACAACATTATTTTGTTAAATAACAACATGGTGATGTTTTGTAAATGATTACATGTCTCTTATTTAGCACAGAGTATGATATCCGTGACATATGGATCTTAACAAAGTTCCGCTGTACATCCAGCGTACTGTATCTGACTTTATTTCACATGAGCTCCAGTGTGGAACCCCACTGCACCCCCTGGTGGATCAATGATCCATTGCAGCTGGCTTCATAATAATTACATTTATTTATCACGGGGGAGGTCTCAAGTCAAGCTGGAGGTTTTCCCTTGAGCGAGGGCAGATCACGTACCAATCACGGCCCTCAAGTTTCAAACTGTCTGAAATGAAACGTTACATCTGTAGCACAGTCATTAGGCCTATGTGGTGGTGGTAGGGCAGTGGCTCTGGCTTTACTAAAAAGTTCCTTCAGGTCCCAATAGCAACTGGGCACCTTGGATTTGTCAGGGATATCTTGCTCCTGTACTTGGATAGCCTATGTCATTTATGTACATGCAGTTTGAACAACATCTTGGGTCTCAATCCGTCTAGCATCGGGTGTGTTGTCACCAGTCTTATTGTCTCTCAAACAGAAATGCTTGCAGTCCTCTCCCCATCCTTTAATTAACTCTCCCAGATCTCCAGTCTATGTGTGGGTTGTGCTTGACTAACCATGGGTAACCAAGAATAAGTGGGTGCTGATCAGAGTCAAATAAGTGGAAGGCCATGTGTTCTGTATGTGTTGCATTTACGGTTATTTGAATGGGCATAGTACAATGGGTAACGGTAAACAATAACCGACCATCCAGAGCAGAGGCCTTTAACGGTTGCTTCAAAGGAATAACACAGTTACACTTCGTGGCCAAACCCCAATCCATTAAACTTTCATATGCACCAGAATCTATGAGAACCCCCTGAGTTAAAATATGTCCATCTACTTTTACTTGTACCTGTGTCAACGTACGAGGAGGGAATCCAGAAGACAGTCGGCTCACCTCGTCCGAGTCCTCCTCGTCACTGATGAACCCAACCTTTTACTGTACAGGAAGCCAGGAGGTGTCCTTGCTCCCCACAGTAAAAACAACAGCCCTCCTGAATGCGCCAAAGACGCTCCTCAGGAGTCAACTTTGCTCGACCCAACTGCATGGGCTCCTCTGAGACACTAGGGAGCACTCTTCTTTCAGGGGGAGCATCAGCAGGAGGTCTCCAGGCGGGACGATGGCTTGGTGTGTCCCCTTGGTGTCGAGTCGGTCGTGCCACATTCTTAAACCTTTCTTTGTCTATTGTCTATTCGAACTGCCAGTGCAGTGACATAATCCAAATCTTCTGGGAAGTCCAAAGGTATTAACTGGTCTTTAATGGAATCCGAAAGACCAGACAGAAAGGCGTCGAGCAGTGCTGGAGAATTCCAGCCACTATCCGCTGAAACTCAATGGCATTGTCCGATACTCTGCTCTGGTGGCCTCTCTCCCAGGAGCCGTGCGATTAAAAACCTTGGTGAGAGTGTCTGTAAATAAATCCAGAGAATTACAGGCAGGTGAATCTCTCGCCCATTCGGACGTAGCCCAGGCCGCTGCTCTCCCTGTTAAGTGGCTCACCATGAAGGCTACTTTAGAGTGATCAGTGGGGAATGCAGCAGGGTTATATTTATAATGGAGATCGCAATGAACAATGAAAGGGCGACAGTCACCGGAATCTCCGGAGAATCGCTCTGGAGATTCCAGACGAGGCAGTGGAGCATGGAGTGGCACATGGTCAGCTGGAGCAGTTGGTGTGGAAGCAGCAGCAGGAGACTGATGGAATGAACCAGCTTCCAGGTGAACGAGGACACGGTGCAGCTGTTCGGCAAGGTGATTCACCTGAGTATTGACGGAGGCTTGAACATTTTCCTGACGGCCGGTCAGGTCCCTCACCCCCAGGTTGATGGCGCCCAGCTGCTCCTCATGCTGGTGTGGTCTCGTTCCTTGAGCTCGCAGAGCTATCTTCACTGTCTCTGAATCCACTGGTTCCATATTTGGTCAGTTCGTACTGTTGTGAACCGAGACACAGGACGCAGGACCCAAAAGCAGGACTCAGAAATAGAATGTTCTTTAATAACAAAAACTAAGTTGTACTTTCCAAAAATAGAAAGTAGATAAATAAGAAAACTAAGTCGTACTTCAAAACAAAACTCACTTGACAAAAGGTATATTTCTCAAAGTGAAGTTTCAGGAGTCAAAAGACATGAAACATAACAAACTGACATGGGACAAAGAAACACAAGGGCTATTTATAGGTGAGGAGGATGGGCACAGGTGAAAACTATCAGGGCAGGGCCAAGCAATCCCAAGGGCGGGAAACACACAAAGGCAGGAAATGTGGGATCTGGAATGAGAGGGAAGGATTACTTTCAAAATAAAAACAAGAAGTGACAAGATCAAAACACAAGACTAGAGTAAAAAACATAACTTGACCTAACATAACTGTCGAGTCACAACACATAAAAAGACACGTTGAATTTACAAATGGATAATAACAAGATATAAAGCAAGGTATCATATATACATAAGTATGTGACAGATGGAATATTAAAGTGAGGCTGAACACGACTTTTCTTTATTAATAACTTTTTACAGTTTAAATGAATACTGTCTGACCATCTTAAATTCCGGAAAATACAAAATAATTTAAAAAAATGCAGCCGCGTTTAAATACTTCTAATTAAACAATCTGAGTGGGATAATTCTTCCCTGGTGATGTTTTTGTAATTGGAGGTCATCAATGTTAAAATGTCAAGATCCAGTTCTAATTTCTTAAAATGTACCTCTAATTATATCAACGTCGGAGTAAGAGGCATTCTAAAGTAAAGTTTTTTAGAAGTTTACCACTTTCATGTTGATTGACTTAAAGACATTATTATTAATTTATTCCAGTTTAAAATGCTTGTTTCATATTGTTTTCTAAGTTAAGTTAAAGCCTTTTATTGTCATCATACACAGAGTATAACGAGATTCCCGGTGTGTAAAAAATACAAACAAATACATAACACTAAAAAACACGGCAATAGGACAGACAACATACAATCATACGGGGGAATAAATAGTTAAAAATAGTTTTCATAGAGATAGTCAAAGGTTTTTACAGAGGGGATTTTGCATCTTTCACTCCACAAATCAGAATATAATATAATATAATGTATTTAGTAATAAAAGGCTATCAGAAACTCTGAATGATATCTGAACAAAGGTCTCTGTAAACACTGCTGAAATATAGTTGGTAACAGTGGCGTAGCCACCATAGGGTAAACTGGGTGGGCCCAGGCCCACCCAGTTTACTCATTGGCCCACCCTGAGAAAGCCTCTGTGCCATTTAAATAAAAAATTATAATACTTTTTTTTAATTATTATTATAAAAAAAATGTATTCACCCATTGAGAATATCCAAGAATTCAAAGTGAAATTCAAGTGAACAAATATCGAGTTTAATTAATGTTGTATGTGCTTTATCCTCTGAACCAAACTCATTTACGGTAAAAACTGATTGTTGGTTCCGGCGCGCGCCATAATAACGTGAGAGAGGCAGAGAGCTGCCTGCAAAATAAATGATGGCTCAAAGTTCACTAATGACCAGTGGCGGCCGGCCCATAGGCCCACATACAAAAAAAAATCTTAAATAAAAAAAATATATTAAAAAAAAAATCTTAAAAAATCAACACACTCTCACTCCCTAAGCGTCCAATAGCGACGTTTGGTCAGTGTCCGTGGCGTCCAATTGTGACGCTACTACTTTTGCAAATATGGCAGTAGCCATCGATCAGCTTAAGATAAGATATACTTTATTGATCCCAAGTTGGAACATTTGCGTTACATCAGCATGTGTAACAGTTACATATGCAGTTGTGTTTATTTGAAAATCATTTAGTATAATCACACAAATTCTGTGTTTTATATTCAACAATTCTGTGTTCTTTATTTATTGATTGTTCAATACCTGACAACGCCGGAGATGAAATATCTACATACATCTTATAAGAGTATAATACATTATGTATAATATCAGTTAAAATAAGTGCTTCAACATAGTTAACATTGCTGGAGGTATGCACAAATATTGATAGATGTCTTGTAATGCACTATTGAGGAACCTGCAACCCAAGTTTTACATTCAGTGCAGAACTACACCACAGTTGTGTAGGCTATGATATGTCATAAACCTTAGAAAATCTTGAAATCTTGAAAGGGATGTGCAAAATAGTCATTGCATACAGTCTTTAATTAACTATTAGTAGATAATAACGAGTAATGAATATACTTTATAGGGATCGTATTAATATCTAATAATAAAAATAATTAAATTCAATAACATGCTTTAACCACCAGGTGTCCCTTTATATCAGCTGTGCACCTTTATGGTGTAAATACAGCCTATCTACCAATTGGATCAAATATAAAAGTGAGCCGAATTAGTGTTGATACTGCAAGGAGACGTATTGTGTGAAAAGAAATGTAATATGTTGTTTAATGGCTGATATATTTATGATCCACGTCACGTTTTCAGTTCCTCGTGTTTGTCTAGAGGTCTTCTCATCAGGGCTCTATAAATACAGAACTACGGCAGATATGTAATATGTAATGCAGCCGAACCGTGTATTACAATGCCGTTATGTGATGAATTTCAAAGAGAAAAGCAAGCACACTCGGAATAAAGTATTATTATTTATTTTTTTAAATGTTTTCGGTCTGTTTCCGGTATTTGTTAATGACGATGTGCTCTGAGATGTGAGACTGGAATTGCACAGGGGAAAAATAACGTAGGCTATCTTTAGATGCGGATTTTGTTAAACTAATATGTTTAGGCTGTGGACCAACACTATACATTGACGGGGAAGGGGGTAGCAATAAAGATAACACCATTAAACAGTTACACAACATAACAGAAATAATATCGATAGCAGCGTCCCCAGCAACCACCTTGGTAACAATGAAAACGTCGCGATTTCCTGAAGTAATCTTCGTAATAACTAGCAAACTAAAGATCATGTACATCCACTGCACACATAATCTGAAATAACAACTCATATTTCTCGCATCAAATGACATCAAAACGCATTTTAATGGCCAAACTAACTTTAAAATAGGCATTTTCCACCGAGAATAAAACGAAGTTCGGCCATGTTTTCTTTTTCTGCAGGGAGAAATTTGAAGATCATGTGACATAGACGCCAGCCATCGGAATGAATGGTGAAAAAAACGGGGTTTGTCAAACAGAGCACATGGTGTAGTCCAAACAATAGCTGGGGATTCTGGGTAGTGTAGTGTCTTCTGCCATCCTTTACTCAGAAAAAATATTTGTTTCTCCGAATCGAGGGGGAAAAATACAAAAGCATTGCACACAATTTAAACCAATCAATGTTGTGTAATTAACAAGGATAATCTGGTGTTTTTTAGTCCATGAGTAGTGCAGATATCACTGTAAAATCAATCGACAGTAAGAGGAATACTTACTTCCGGGTGTACAATTGTCCGTTATCCAATGGGAATGGACGCTCACATTGCCTTTAAGGGCAGCCGACATAAACGAATGCCGTGCTTCCATGAGCGTCAAATCCCGACGCAGATGGGAATACATTGCAATCAGTTGAAAGCAATTTGCGTCCCTTTATGACGCTGAAGGAGCCTAGGAGCGTCACAATTGGACGCCACGGACACTGACCAAACATCGCTATTGGACGCTTAGGGAGTGAGAGTGTGCTGTAAAAAATATATATATTTTATATTTTTATTTTTAATGAACAAGGTAAATATCATATCATTGGTATCAATAAAATGTATAATCTACAATAAAATCTCGTTTAAAATTGTGTTACGATGTCAAAAGTTACTGATAAGTCACATGTTTCCTGCCTGGCCTTGCCCATGGCATTAGTTTATCATTACCGGGCAGAGCCCCCGAGCCAAACAGCAGCAACCAGCACATTGCAAAAGTCTCAATAGTAAACTGTGCCGCCGAAACCTAATTTCAGCCAATCAGCGCCGTCAAATATTTTGGTCACGTGGGCGCTCACGTTGGCGCCAACGTTGCTTACGTGCGTTGACGTGAGTTGTTTTTTAGACTCGTGAGTGACCAAGGTGACGCAGAAGTTGGATGAGAATGGTGTGCAGGTGGAGTCGCCGGACCTCGGTCCGCACCCAATTCCGTGCAAGAGCTACTCTCCAATCCTTTTGAAAGGAGAAGTTTGGGAGATACATTTATACTTAAAGACCTTGGACCGGACCAACCCGATTTGTATCACAGCAAGCTCGTGAAAAAGACAAATAGTATCAAAGAGGCTTCTCAGTAGCTGGTACACCAGGAAGGCATGGCTAGCTGGATGCAAACAGGTAAATGCTATCTTTTGTTTCCCATGCTTGCTCTTCAAACAGCCGGGGACAAATACGATCTGTTCAGAAACTAGACAAAAGTTAAACAAGTACAAACCACAGACTGTCTGTGTCATGGAGAATACAGTCGCTGGTTTATTTATGTCTGTATAGGCCGTTGTTGTGAGTGTGGACGGTCGGAGCATATATAACGTTAGCTTAGCCAAGCTCCATTCAGAAAAAAAACATTCTAAAGGGTTTTTCGCCTGCCGTCTGTCTGCAGACTTGTCAAAGCATTAATTCATGGTTTTTACTAACCGGTATCAGTATGTTGTTACGTCGGCATCATTTAGAAACGTGTATTACAATTTAATCACGGTAAAATATGTTCATGTTGTTGTAGTTGTAGCTCCCGAGCCAGCGCGTCTTGTTTGAATGATGCGAGTAAACACAGCTGGCAGCCGCGGTGAAACTCGAGCGACTAGAGCGATGCGATAGGAGCGTTTAGAGCGAAGCGAATATTCGCATCGCGTCCGGTCTGAACGCAGCATTAAAGCGAGCTCCGCGCTGCACTGGAAACGCGCCATTGTTTTTTTAAAAAAAGCCAGACTCCAAGAAGAGCCCCCACTGCCCTCATCTAGCGGCGATCTATACGATCATTTTCTGATGAAATAGCCCCGCCTCCCTCTCCCCACGTCCCCCTCTCCCCACCTCTCCTGCTGCTGGGCTGTCAGAAGAAAAACAATGTTAACGGAAACTCTGCTGCACGGTTCCCTCGTCCCTTGGAAGAGGCGGGTGTTTTTCATCTGCTGGTGGACAGTCCGGAGAGATATACACAGGGTTGGTTGTAACGGAATACATGTAATGGTGTTACGTAATCAGAATACAAAAATCAAGTGTATTCAGCTGGCGTTACATTTGAAAAACGAGTAATGTGATTACAGTTACTTTCGTAAACCTGAAGTGAATACATTTTGTACTTATTGGAATTATTGGTGGAAAAGTTTCCAAAATGTAATATTCATTACCGGCAGAACCGTGTGCACACTGCACTCTGCACAGCGCTGCAGCATGTCTGTGAGCGAGAGAGATGCAGCGTGTCTGTGAGGCCCCGCCCCCGCACGCAGATGAGAGAGATAGAGAGAGAGAGAGAGAGAGAGAGAGATCTCTTTCAAAATATATTGAAAGTTAGAAACGGAGATGGTTAGATAAAATGTACAAGATAGCGTTTATGTAGCATTTCTTTATTGTCGAAATGATGACATTTCATAACGGGATGAAATCACAGTGCATGGCCTGCTGCTGCTGAATGCATGGAGCAAGTGACTGGAAAAAGTTTTAAAAGTTATTACATCATTTCAGATAATAAATAATAATGATAATTCATTCTATTTAGGGGCACCTTTCAAAGCACCCAAGGACACCTTACAATCCATAACATATTCTAAGGAAAGGTTTTAAGACAGTATAAAGAATGCAGTCCGGGTGATGTTTTTTATGTGGGGTGCAGATGAGAGAGCTGTCCAGAATGACACCAAGATGTTGTGTTTGAGTTCTTGATAAGCCATTAAAACAGTAAAATACGTGTCTCCTGTTCCCAAAAACATACCCACATCTGTTATGGAAAAAGAAAGTATTCCAAAAGTATTCTAAAAGTAATCTGTCACCCGTACCAGCGGGGATTGTTGTTAGCTTCTGATGCGCAGAAGAAAAAAATCTGGCCCACCCTATTTTTTACAGGCCCACCCTAAAGTACATTTCTGCCTACGCTACTGGTTGGTAATGAAACTTTGTGGAGATTTCTGCCTCACAGTATCAGAAATAACACATTTTGAGATAACAGCTTTTAAAGATATGGATTGTAAAATTGATACATTTCATACACACTAAAATGGATAATAGATATCACCATAAAACTTCACCAGTTGATTATTATTTCTAAGGTACCCTCAACCCTTAGGCTGAAGTAGTTTAACCAGAAATGTGTATCTGCGTTGATGAGGGGGCCGACAGGTTAAACCGGTCCTACGGGGGGAGAAGTCAGCTATGTGTTTTCAGTCAGACACCCTTCATTTGGTTTGCTGTTTGATTTGATTTTCCTTTCTGTGGTCTCCTCTCTTCTGTCTGTCAGGTTGTGACGGACATTTTTCGAAAGGAAATAAAAAGTTAAAATCTGAAAATAAAAACAGAGACAGGAGGGACAAACAAAGGTGACTCTTAAAAATATATATAAAAAAGATATGCTGTATGTTCTCCTCTTTCAGCTCTGAGGTTCAAGATGAATTGTCATTTGCACAACAACTAAAGCTTAGTTTGGGCAATGAACATCATGAGTCCCAGCCTCCCACAACAATAAAAAAAACAATATACATGAGATAAAAAGAAGAAAATATAAAACTGTAATAATACCTCGTCATTTATTAGTTGATTTATAATTTTCAATAAACAGCTAATAAAGTAGTAATTAAAGCTGTAAAATAAGACATTTGGAGTAAAAATCGTAGTATCAACCAAAAATCTAAAAATTCAAAAATACTGTATTACTGAATATTCTCAAGTGACTTAAGTAAATATACTTAGTTACATTCCACCCGGCCAACAATGTTTTCCCCATAAGGATCAATACAAAATGTGACCATAGACACCTTCATCATCTAATATCTCCAAATCTATACAACAAAGATGTCAAACTTGGTATACTGGCTCCCTATAACTTTACGCATAAGATCTCCAAACATGGTCCTAATAACACCAACATCTGGCCAATATTAAAGCACTTTGCATTCTTTTTGCACAGTTACCGACTTTCTAATTGTTGTAACAGATACTTTTTACAATGTTATATAGTTCTTTCACTTAAGTGAAGGATCGGAATACATTATAGATGTCATGTAACAGAAAACACACACATTTACATGTTTCAGTTCATCAGAAGTATTTTATTTGTGTTTTCTGGAACGGTTTGCTTGGTGTTGACAGATGTTTGTTCTCTCAAACTTCCTGGCTTTCAGAGCTGACCTCTTCATCGTCAGTGTACTCTTTGGTGATGATCAACACTTTCTTGGTTTTTGTGGTGGCCGGCGGGCTGCAGGACGACACAAACAGTTAGTCTCTATAACAATACTTTTTTTTCTTTTAACCTTTCATTTAACATTTTATATACATACCACTTTAAGGTTGTTTTTTCCCCAATTGTAACCCTTCTACAGAAGCTTAGCATTCACACATCTCCATTTCTTTTTATTAGTTGCAAGATATATTATTTATGTTATTTGTGACTCGGACACCATGTTGATTGTCACTGTGGTTATTATGTATTAGTTTATTTGTTTTATAAAAATGAAAAAAATGGTTAACCCTTTTTTCTTGGTAAATAATCATAATTTGAATGAACTACAATTTTTTTCAAACAAATTCCGGTGCATTCACCTGAACACCTCTCCGTCCAACAGCCTCCTGTATTCGGAGATCTCCATCTCCAGCCGGGTCTTGGTGTCCAGCAGGACCTGGTACTCGTGTCCCTGTCTTTCTAGGTCGGACCTGAGCTGAGCTAGCTGGCCCTCAAGGCCCAACACCTTGTTCTGGTAGTCTCCCATCATGTTGGAGTAGCGGTTCTGTGTGTCACAGAGGGTCCCTTCCAGAGACGCTTTCTGAAGGAGAAGTGTGAGGATTCAAAATTCATAGGCTTTATTGTCATATGTGGAATAGCAATTGAATAAGATACAACCGAATGCCATACTATTTATGATGCTAAAATATATTTTAATTAAGATTGAATCCACCTTTATTAATTCCCAAATGGGAAATGTGTGCTTCATTCTGGTGTTATTTTACAATTGCACGCAGGCAAACTGGCCCTTCTCCAGCTACCAGTCCACACTCCATATTTCTGCTCTGATCTGCACCATTCCATTCCCAAGCCAAGTCCCTTCAGACTGAGCTACTGCTGCCCAATTTTGATGCCAAAACTTTTGTTTTTGAGTAAAATGTGTATTTCAGGACTTGTATCTGTGACCACTCTATTATTGGTATTTCTCCTGAAGTACTGTAAGAGACCTGGTGACTTCTTCCTCCATTGATTGAATGCTACAGTATACCCACCATGCTGAGCTGTGCTTGGAGCTCAATCTCCAGGCCCTGCAGCGTGCGTGTAACCTCTGTTATCTCCGAGCGAGAGGACTGGAGAGTCACTGTGCTCACTGCCACCTCCTTATTGAGTTCTTCAGACTGCAAAACAACAAGAACACATCGAAAAGTACATTAGAAATCAGATCTGCTTATAAATCAAACTGTGTGAAGAGGACACTGTGTCTTTCAATTCACAAACCTTTATTGCTCTCTGTACCTCTGGACGTTTTTATCTTTGAAAGTCGTAATCATGACATAGTAGGCTACCAGTTTTACCCAACATCTCATATTCTTTCCTGGTATATCATATAATATTGATTTTAATAGTCTTTCATTGCATTAAAATGCCTTTTATTATAGAGACAGAAAGATAGACTGGACTGCTATAGTGTTTTTGTGAAGTCTAAATGCGGAAAAACACAATCTTGCTAGAAATAATCCTGTTTGAGGAAGATGATTCCAGAAGTCATTCATGAACAGTCACAACAGGGTTTTTCATCAGATGGTTGATTTTGCTCACCTTGGCCTGAAACCAGACATCCAGATCTCTCCGGTTCTTGTTCGCCACGGTCTCGTAATGTTCTCTGATTTCACCCATAACAGCAGACAGGTCCTGCTGCGGTGCGGCATCCACCTCCACGTTCACCTGACCCCCCACCTGGGAGCCCATGGCCAACAGGTCCTGCAAGAGAACAGTTCCAAGACAACATTAAGTCGATAATAAAGAATAGCTGTTAGTTTGTTCATCAGAATACAAATGTGAGTGTCTGCTGCATGCTTTTCTCTTTTTCATGTCATTTTAAATGATTCTCCTTGTAATTGCTTCAGACTTTGGATTTGTCATATGTTGGGACATTACCAGCACCCAGTAATACAGATTGGATTTATTCACAGTCCTTTTCTGAGATACTGGTATGTTGAAAATAACTAAATTCCTTTCATTTTCAATATTTGACCTCTTTTAAAATCCAGCTGATTTAAATGTTATTGAGTTTGCAGGTTGTCGCCTACCTCCTCGTGGTTCTTCTTCAGCTGGATGAGTTCGTCCCGCAGAGACTCGATATTCATCTCCAGATCCGATCTGCCCATCGTCAGCTCGTCCAGGAGCCTCCTCAGCCCGCCGATGTCCGCCTCCACCGACTGACGCATGACCAGCTCGTTCTCATACCTGCAACACACCAACCATTCCATCAGCTACTCCGCCCGAAACAAGCCCAGAGAAATCACAGCAAATTCTCATTTCGGTACAAACTACTGTATAGTGCATCAGTACTTGATCAGGTGAGGCTTATTTGAAGATAATGTACTTACAGTACAGGATTCGTTCTGTTGATTAAACAACTATGAATATCCAATAATGATAATAATTATTATTATTAAAGATATATATAGATACTATACTTTACTATAATAATATCTGGAGTTGACGGCAAGAGGATAATATGTAAAGGGGATAGCATATGTCCTCCTAATTTCATCATGATACTGATAAATCATAGTCAGCAAGGGCCGAATAACAAAGAAATACAAATAATTAGTAAATATACAGAAAAACCCCACATAAAACAGTTTATAAAAAGGTAAACATGATCAGGAAACTAGCATTAAAGGTATATTTGAGTAACCCATTGTTATCTATTATATGTCTTTTGTTTCTAATTACCTGTATTTTGCATCTCTAATTTTCTTTAAGTTCTAGTGGCCTTAACTAGGCTGGGCTTTGACAATACATTGAAAAGCTCCAATACATGAAATAAATGATCATGATCTCACTTGACCCTGAAGTCGTCAGTGGCCAGCTTGGCATTATCGGTGGCCAGGTACAGAGCTCCATTTGTGGTGGTGGCGTAAAGGATCTGAAACAAAGAGGACTCACCGTTAGTCTTCTATTCATCATCAGACTCTCTGGAAAGAACGTGAGACTCTAAGACAACATATTATCTCAATTCTACAAAATGACATTTCTGCACTGAAATGATGACGTCCCAGTCTCCTACAGCACTGCAAGAATGGGACAATGTGTGCCATAAAAACAGCACGCTAAGGCCTACCTGCAGGTTGTTCCTGTTTTAGACTCAACATGAAAAGAGGAGAGATAATTATATTCAAACATAAGTCACTTTTCTGCCTCATTGTTTTGTGTTGCCTGTTTGCACATCATGCTAAACTGGAGCCCGAGCCTGACCCCGCTTCAGGAAGCCTTGCTGTGTTTAGGGTGTGGCTGAACCTGAATGCATCTTGCAGGAAACACATCCTGTTTCTCCGTCCGTCTGTCTGTCTGCAGGCTGCACACCTGAGGGTCCTAACGTTGTCAGGGAGGAGGAATCTCTGAGCTGAACAAGATTCATTTTCACATGATCTCATTCTTTATTGTGGCTCTGCTTTGGGATCAGGGTTGAACATGAGACAGCATCCAATCCTGCAATCTACCTCCCCTGAGGCAACTGTTTGCAATTCTTTTGGTAATACGAATGCTTTAAGATCTCTTGGAATCCTCAAGAAAAGAAAGAAACATGTTATCCCGTGGACTGTTCAAATCAAGCAATGAATCAAGTAAACTAAATAACTACCATCTGGGAGGAGTCCATATTTTAAAACTATTGTAGTGCTCCTGCAATAAAAACATAAAATATGAAAACCAACAAAGCTTTATCTTTACTTTAATCTTTTTCACTGTCACCACTTCGCATCTTCCTCAGCAGCTATACTTGTGTAATGTTTCTTGTCCCTCTCTTTGTCTTGGATTGTCTGCATGTGGATTGGGTTTTATGACGTGGGTGGACGCTCAATCCAATTACCTTACATTGTGGGACAATAATGTGAAACCTGACTCCCTCACCTGGTCCTGCATGTCGCTGATGGCTGCCTTGAAGCCGGAGCAGTCGTGGCCTTCGGGTTTGGTCTTGCTCTCCAGGAAAAGTCTGATCTTCAGCTCCAGCTCTCCGTTGGTCTTCTCCAGGCTGCGCACCTTGTCCAGGTATGTGGCCAGGCGCTCGTTCAGGTTGGTCATGGTGGCCTTCTTGTTGTTGTCATTTACATCTATGGCGTCTTTCAGGTTGAAGCCTGACCCGGCTCCGGAGGAAAACCCTGACCCGGCTCCGGAGTAAAACCCTGACCCGGCTCCGGAGGAAAACCCTGACCCGGCTCCCGAGGAAAACCCTGACCGGGCCCCGGAGTAAAACCCTGCTCCGGCCGAGGAGAAGCTCCTGGGGCCACTGCTGGAGATGCGGACCCCGGACCCCCCGGCACCACCGTACACGCTGGGGGCCCTCGTGGAGCCTAGGCGGTTGCTGGAGGAGAAGCGAGCGTAGGAGTTCATGATGGAGGAGTGCTGCTGCTCGGGATGCAGAGAAGAGTAAAGCACGCTATGTACTCAGGTGCTTTATAGCGCCTGGAGTGAGGGGAGGGGTGCAGGGTCCGGCAGGAAGACGACACACACAGCAGGAATTTCAAGCAGCTGTCTGATGTCACTCTAAAAAGCTTCTGGAAAGGTCTCTAACTCAATCATCGTGTTTGTTCAGGTGTATCTCCTCCTAAACCTGCAACCATATACTTTTTTTATCTATCTTATCAGATGTGGAACTTGTTCAGACCCTCGATCCTCCTCTGCCCCCCTCCCCCAATGGATTCCTGTTAGCATGTTGAAACCTGCAGAACCACTCGCAGACGCCCCTCTCATGTCTCTTATTGTGACAAACAATGGAGCTCTTTGTGCGACGCTCTGTTTGCTTCCCCTTAACATGAGCACACATTCACCCTGAAGTGGCTTTATGGTGAACATTGTTGAAACTCAAATACAGCAGTCCCACAAACCCACTTTACACTTTATTATATGAAACTAGGGACTATCAGTTCTCAAATCACATCTCTCTTGATCCTTTAAAAGAAGAATGTCAACTATTGCAACACTATTCTGATCCTTTAAAGGTCACCTATTATGCAAAATCTACTTTTGTATGTCTTATACATCAACATGTGTCCTCTCTGTGTAAAGAGACTCTTAAAGTTATAGGAAAAAAGATTCGCTCACCTTTGTCCTGATCCATTTGTATAAAAGCTGAAAGTAGTAGTCTGAAAATGAGCTGATGAGATTTTGGCCACTTTATGATGTAATAACGATTATTTTTTTAGCTAGCGTAATTATTAGCCAATAACCAACCAAGGTAACCCTACTTTGAGCCCAACATGAATTTATGGACACAGCTCTCAACACTCGGATGAAAGGGAGCTGTATACTTTTCAATAATCCAAACATCTTTAGAATATGATCACAACAAATCATTTAAACTTGTTTATTCTTATCTTATGTTACCTAGTTAGCATTCTTTCTTTTTATTTATGCATATTTGACTAATCCCTCCCCTTTTAAACTGTTTACTGTCCTATAGTACACATTGGAATGATTTCTTACTTTATTTTTTACAACTTTATTAAATAGATAAAGGTGTGCTCTCTCGCTCTCTCTCTCTCGCTCTCTCGCTCCACATTGCTTTTCTTCCCGACTGCAACGCTGTTGTGTGTGTCTGTGAGAGCGTTTCACATGTGTGTATGAGAGATTTTTACCAGTGGCGAGCCTGTCTCTGAGGGCCTAAGATATTCTACAAAATAATATTTAAAAACATTAAAACAAATTATATTTTTCTTTATATATTTTTAAAAAATATGTTTTTAGTAATATTTGTCATTAGTTTTACCAAAAATAACATTTCCAAAGAAATAAATCCTTTGAATCTGCCTATTCAGTTTCTGTTTGAATGTGAAGGGTTAAATGAAAGAAGCTCGTCTCTGCGAGGTGAAGACAGGAGCTGATTGGACGACCAGCTATGAGTTCATGGAGGGCCCAGCTGTAGTAGCTGAACGAGAGACTAATGTCAAATGACAGTACATTTGACCAATCATATCTCAATCAATCAATCAATGTTTATTTATATAGCCCAATATCACAAATGTTACATTTGTCTCAGTGATCTTCACAGTTTATACAGAATATCAGTATGACAATACGACACCCTCTGTCCTTAGACCCTCACATCGTACAAGGAAAAACTTCCGGAGAAAACCCAGTTTAAAGGGAAAAAAATGGGAGAAACCTCAGGGAGAGCAACAGAGGAGGGATCCCTCTCCCAGGACGGACAGACGTGCAATAGATGCCGTGTGTAAATTGAAAAGATAATACATTTGCAACATACAGTAGGTAGTCCAAATGTTTGGAAATGCATGTGTGTATAATAGGAAGATGAATCCACGAGGATATCCATCCAGGACCGATGATCCAGGACCACAGCCACGACCAGGGCCGGACTGGGACAATAAGTCAGGCCGGGAATTATACACCCAGCCAGGCCACTACCAGTTTTCTTTTGTGCCATTTTGCTGGATTTATTTGTCAATATTTACAGCGTTGCTGCCCATAGTGATAGCCCTAAACTTTAAATCTACTACCCCAGAATAAACATATGGACATGGGTTACTATTTAAAAAAAAAATTGCAAATCTATTTAGGAACCTAACCATGTTAACATATTTTAAGTGGAGGTGGACCTCAAATCCTCTAGGGGGATCCGGGGGCATGCTCCCCCGGTAAGATTTTTTTTTTTTTTAAATGTTGGACTTAAATGCATCAATCTGGTGCACTTTGAGGGGGAAATAAAGAGACTACACCCATATGAAACAGAACTGTATACATTTAAATAATCATAAAATCATAAGAACATGGCCATAACCAATAACATACCATATCCAATATGAAAAAACATTGAAACTTCTTTATTTATTTGTTTTTGGTTCATTTATAGTTGTGAGTGTGTCTGGGCTCCTGAACCAGCCTCTCCTGTCTCCCCCCTCTCCCCCTGCTCATCTTTGAGGCAGCAGCAAAGACTAGTTTTAGCTCTCAACAAGTTATTTGCATATTTTATTATTCATGCATATTTTACTAATCACACCCCGTTCAAATGGAAATATGTGTTTACATAACATGGTGACCAAACCGTTTGAGACCCACTGAGATAACTTAGACTAAGTTAACTATCTAAACACTCAGAGAGTCCTTTACCTCACCTGTAGTTATCAGTCTCTCAGTCTGACTGGAGAGGACTCTCCTCCACCTTGTTGACAGCTCATTATATCCGTTAGCGCAGCTAGCTAGCACCAGATGCAAACAACAATACACGTAACCGGTGCGCGCACTGTCTCTCTCTCGCTCGCGCCACACATACACACCCTCCCGAGCTTGAATGATACACAGACAGAGACCAATCGAGGGCATTAGTGTATGATCGTGGCCATGTCGGCAGGCCACATCATGTAGACAGCCAGTTACCCTCTGTGAGGCAGAGTCAGACCCACATTTGCGCAGCGTTGCGTTCACAATACATAAAAAAAAAAAAAATCCTCAGGCCAGCAGGCCACTTAGCAGGCCAGGCCATCAGGAAACCTCCCGGTCCTCCCGATGGCCAGTCCGGGCCTGGCCACGACTCGCGATCCAGGGCTCGCGATCCAGGACACAGGACCGCAGGATCATCCATGACTCCGGATCCCGGCGTATATAGACACCAACAAGAAAGACATTTGGGGAAGCTGGGTTAATCGGAACATGAGATATCTTCCCTCTAAATGGGTGGGCTTTATTATCGCGGACTTTATGATAAGTTCCGCCCGCTGTGAAACGTTTCTTGTTTCCATAGCAACAACAACAACTGTCAACAGCGGAAACTCGCCTTCAAAATAAAAGCATGCCATATTACACTTAAAACATACAACTGCAACGAAAGTAACAAACACAATGCAATATACTTTTCAATTTCAAAGAACACAAATTGGGTTATTTACAGGTGTTGTTTTGTGTGGTAGAGGGTCGCTTTCATTGATGCGTTTTGCACCCCGGGCGTTGTTTTGATATTCCATCAGTGTGAAAAAAAATATAGATGTAATCATTTTTTTATTTTGTATTTCGCGACCCACCTATCACATCTCTGCGCCCCACCAGTGGGGCGTGCCCCACACTTTGAGAAACGCTGTATTAGTCGAACCGCATAATCCTGCTTTATCCGACCATTTCTTAGTAACTTTTGAAGTACTGTTACTAGACTACAAAGCATTAGTCAAAAGCTCCTGCAGCAGAAACCTATCTGTTAGTGCTATAGCCAAATTTAAGGAAGAGATTCCACCAATACTTAACTCGATAGCATGTCTGCATGTAAGGGAGGAAACTTATACAAAATGTACACCACCGCAAATTGATCATGTTGTTGATAGTGCTACAGATGCGCTGCGAATAAAATTAGACTCTGTTGCTCTTTTGAAAAAGAAGAAAATAAAACAACATAGATTAGCTCCGTGGCATAATGCCGAAAACAGCAAAATAAAGCAAAAGTCGAGACAATTTGAAAGGATATGGCGTTCCACTAAACTGGAAGAATCTCGTTTAATTTGGAATATTACTCTCAATGAATATAAGAAAGCACTGCGTAAAGCGAGAGCAGCCTACTACTCTTCATTAATAGATGAGAATAAGAATAATGCAAGATTTCTTTTCAGCACTGTAGCCAGGCTGACAGAGAGCCATAGCTTGATTGAGCCATCTATTCCCATAGCACTCAATAGCAATGATTGTATGTGCCTTTTTAACGATAAAATTGTTACTCTTGGAAACAAAATTAATGACCTCTTGCCTTTGACCAGTATAGTGTTATCAACAGCTCCCAGAAACATAAGTTCTAATATTACACTAGATAGTAAATTAGAATGCTTTTCAGCCATAAACCTTGAACAATTAAATTCAATGACTCTCTCTTCTAAACCATCAACGTGTATCTTAGACCCAATTCCAACTAAGCTGTTGAAGGAAGTTTTTCCATTAATTAGCACTTCTTTATTAAATATTATGAATATGTCTTTATTATCAGGCTATGTTCCACAATCATTCAAAGTAGCAGTGATAAAACCGCTTCTTAAAAAGCACAACCTCGATCCAGAGGTTTTAGTCAACTATAGACCTATTTCTAATCTTCCGTTCCTCTCAAAGATTATTGAGAAAGCGGTCGCAAAACAGTTGTGTGATTACTCAAAAAACAATGATTGATTTGAAGATTTTCAGTCTGGCTTTAGAACACATCATAGCACAGAGACAGCTCTGGTTAAAGTCACAAATGATATGCTAATAGCCTCAGACAAGGGACTTGTCTCTATTCTTGTTTTGCTCGATCTCAGTGCTGCATTTGATACTATCGACCATGATATCCTATTGCAAAGACTAGAGCACTTAGTTGGCATACAGGGAACTGCTTTAGACTGGTTTAGGTCCTATCTATCTGAACACTCTCAGTTTGTACGTGTCAACGATGAATCTTCCATGCAAACCAAAGTTAGCCATGGAGTGCCACAGGGCTCAGTGCTCGGACCTATTTTGTACACATTATATATGCTTCCGTTCGGCAATATTATAAGGAATCATTCTGTACATTTTCATTTGTTATGCGGATGATACTCAACTATATTTATCAATAAAGCCTGATGAAATTAATCATCTAAATAAAATTCAAGACTGCCTCAAGGACTTAAAAACGTGGATGACCTTAAACTTTTTGATGTTAAACACGACCAAAACTGAAGTTATTGTACTCGGCCCGAAGATTCTACGAAACAAATTATCTAAAGATATACTAACTATGGATGGCATTAATTTGGCCTCCAGTGAGACTGTAAGGAATCTTGGTGTTATATTTGATCAGGATTTATCCTTTAACGCCCACATAAAATCAATTTCAAGGACCGCCTACTTCCATCTACAGTACGTAACATTGCAAAAATCAGGCATATCTTGCCTCAAAACGATGCAGAGAAACTAGTCCATGCATTTGTTACTTCAAGGCTGGATTATTGTAACTCTTTATTATCAGGGAGTACCAAGAAGTCAGTCAAGTCGCTTCAGCTGATTCAAAATGCTGCAGCTTGTGTACTAACCAGAGTTAGGAAAAGGGACCACATTACTCCTGTTCTGGCTGCCTTACACTGGCTCCCTATAGAACACAGGATAGAATTTAAAATTCTTCTTCTCGCCTACAAAGCCCTTAATGAGCAGGTGCCATTTTACCTTAAATAACTCATTATACCCTACTGTCCTACTAGGGCATTGCGTTCCAAGAATGCAGGGTTGTTGGTTGTTCCTAGAATCTCTAAAAGTACAATGGGAGCCAGAGCCTTTTCTTATCAAGCTCCACATCTGTGGAATCAGCTTCCAGTTTGTGTTCGGGCGGCAGACACCCTATCCGTTTTTAAGAGTGCACTTAAGACCTTCCTTTTTGATAAAGCTTATAGTTAGGGCTGATTAGATTCAGCCCCTAGTTTTGCTGATATAGGCTTAGTTTGTATGTCGGGGGACATCTTACTTCTTCCTTCTCTCTGTCACAAGGGTTAGGGTTAGGGTTAACCCTAACCCAAGTGTAAGACTTACACTTACACTTATAGTCATTGCTTTCTGATGGACTTTACCCTTTTACTCTTCAGGTCGCATAGGGAAAATTAGTAGCAGTCTACTGCCATACTATTCAGTTCACTTTCTCCTACTTCCTGTACCCGGTTTCCTGTCTAACCTTCAGTACACATTTCACAAAAATATAAATGTGCAAATATGAAACATACAGGTCAATATCACCTTAGCTGAACTGTCAATACCCTAAAACATATTCTTAGATATAAATACCTAATTTTGAGTTATTTAGACACAATTAACACTTATAGTTTAATGTCTTGTTTAAGAATATATCATATTTGAATATATCATATTTGTTAAGTGTTATTATGGGAGAATTACTATTCTTGTGGTAGTACTGCCTTATTAGGCCCATATTGAGCATATTAAGACCAAAACTCATGTACAACAACTTCCTTACTTGCAATAAATAAACACTAATTAGAGGGTTATTGGGGAAAAACTAATGGCTTAATACTTGTAGAATATGGTCAAGTAGAATAAGGCATTAATAAGTGTTTTATAATGACTAATAAAGAGCCAATATACTGCTAATATGCATGTTAATTAACAACTAGTTGATGGTTAATTTGTGTACCTTAATATAAAGTGTTACCAAAAGTGGTTGTCCGTAATTTGATATGATGTTGTAAGTAGCTACAAGCTAGCTTGATTCTGTAGTAAACATTGACCTACAGCTAACAGAGAGGTATCTAATTCAAATGTTATGTAGTGTCTCAATAACAAAATACATTTTCAAAACTTAACTTTGATTCTTGTTGTTAATTATATTTGTTATTGGTTAAAGATAATTATAATTATAATTATGTTATTAATTATATATATTTACAAAGAGAAATGTGAACAGATTATTTTCCAAAAAAGCTTGCTAAATGGTTTTTATGATGAAAATGTATTATTTTACAAACAGGAGCTTGCCAAATATATATGATAATAGTAATACAACTATTAATTTACTATTGGCCCAAAAAGGATTGGGCGATATGAGATATAAAAATAATTGTCAAAATAAACCAATAATACAATTTAACTTGTCATCTGGTCTGTGATTGGCTCTCATCAAGAATATTATATTACACAACGTTAACCTTTCATCAAAATGTTTTCTCATAGCAGCACCTTTTGGCCATTAGAGGAAGTGTGACTTTAGTTTGAACAATAAACACAAGACATTTTTTGTAATGCACCTCAGCAGACTTTTATTGTGAAATGCTGTGAGAGCTGTGTGTGACAGTGCCCCCCTGCTGCAGCTCATTCCTGGATGACGCTCTCTGTGGAGCTTACCACTACTCCATTCACAACCTCCTCTGTCACCGTGATGTATTTGGTGACAGTCTTAGAGGTACTGACAGACTCTGAGGCAGAACTCGAATCAGAGCCCGAACCAAAGCCCAAACCAGAGCCGGCACCAGAGCCGGAAACAGAACTTGATATGACGGAGGACATGGTGGAGGAGGAGGAGACGCTGCAGGAGAAGAAAGTAATTTTGAGCCGGTACTTTTATCCTTTAGATCTTTAATCAACCGTAAGAATTCTTATTTGGTTAGTGTGCACCACTCTTATTTACTGGTTGTAAAGTAAAATAAAATAAAAATAAAAAAGGATATCTATTACAGTAACTCGTTCCCAAATATGTTTCATGAACTTGTTTTTACATCCTTTACGACATTTCTGAGCTAGTGGTCAGATGTCTTTTAAAATAGTTCATTCTCACCCGCCGCCAACGTCCTCTCCGTCCAGCAGCCTCCTGTACTCGGCGATCTCCATCTCCAGGCGGGTCTTGATGTCCAGCAGCATCTGGTACTCCTGTCCCTGCCTCTCCAGGTCAGCCCTGAGCTGGATCAGCTGCTCCTCCATGCTGCTCACCTGGCTCTGGTAGCCCGACAGCTTCATGGAATAGCGGTTCTGAGTCTCAGCCAGCGTGTTCTCCAGTGAGGATTTCTGGAGAAGCACAGAGAAACACTTGGTTAGTTTGTCAACCCACAGGAGGAGATGTAAAACATAGAGGATGTTACAAAGAAAGAAAGAATATCAGTGATGTGACGCTCACCATGCTGAGCTGTGCCTGCAGATCGATCTCCAGCGACTGCAGCATGCGCTTCAGATCCGTGAGCTCCGATTTGGACGTGTTGGTGACTTCGGTGCTTTCAGCCACTTCTCTCTGTAGTGACTCTGTCTGTATGCAAACCCAATGTATTAGTATGAATCTGTGATTTATTTACTGAACATAGCCTGGACTAATACTAATGTCACTCAATAGATCCGCTATCAGCTTTAGCGGTTAGCTCCAAAAATGGGCGCCATAAAACAAAAACATACATTTTAGAAACTTACTATAATTTGCTAATTTGACTAAACTTTGTGTTGAAATAATGTTATGTAATGTAATGTCAGACACTTTTAATCTGTAAATAAAATATAGCCGACTTCTGTTTCAGCTAGTAGTAACACCATTTAGATATCTCACTCAGTTTTGCTTTTGGTAATTTAAAAGTTAAATGTTACAAGAACAGATGTTTTCAAATAAAGATAACAGTTTTTTTTATATTTGGACACTCGCCAAAAGTTAGCTGTATGCTAACCAACCCCAGTCTCCCCATCTCACCATCGGTTAGTGAAAACATAATTTCCTTACCTTTACTTGAAACCACTCCTCCAGTCCTTTGCGGTTTTTGGCGGCGTCGGCTTCGTACTGCTCCCTCATCTCCTCCATTATCTTATTGAGGTCCACACCTGGGCCCGCTTCCACCTCTACGTTCACCTGGCCACTCAAGTTTTGTCTCATTGCTAGGAGCTCCTGCAGGGAAAGGAGAGGAGAAAACAAGAAACAAGTAGATAAGAGTGGTGCAGCAAGACGTATTTTAGGTCCTGAGGTTAGCAATTTCCCGGTTCCCTCCACAAAAAGACAATTTAGAAACGTGTTAGCAACTGTCTGAGTGCTCACAGACCTCTTCATGGTTCTTCCTGAGGAATATCAGCTCCTCTCTCAGACCCTCGATCTGCATCTCCAGGTTAGACCGGCTCATGGTCAGCTCGTCCAGGACTCTCCTCAGGCCGGCGATGTCCGCCTCCACCGACTGACGCATGGACAGCTCGTTCTCATACCTTCAGGAGAACAATGCTTTTTAATTTCCGAATCTTTTCCTATCAAAAAATGTACCTCTTATTTGCTTTAAGGGGCCCTATATTCCCTCTGGAGATAATAATTTGTAGCCTTTGCAGACCATTTAAATGCACACCATCCTATAGAACACACTAGAGGAAGGGGAAAGCCCCCAACATGCATAATAGGGCCTCTTTGGGGTGTTTTTGAATGCTCTGAAAACATATTATAAGCTTATGAGGGGGGGAATAACAACTTCCCAATACCGGAAATTGGGAACTTTCAAGAAAACACTTGGATGTACCAATTGCCTTTTGAAGCGGTCTGCAATTAGTACAAGAGTGACGTTTTATTTTATTAATGAATTCACGTACTTGAGCCTGAAGTCGTCGGCAGCCAGCTTGGCGTTGTCAATGGAGAGGTAAATGCTACCATTAACCGAGGTAGCATGTATGATCTAGAAGATAAGAAAAAACAGTAGAAAGAAATGCGGTTTTAAATGGATTGGACAGCACGTTACTCAGCAGATAGAGTTGCTGTCCACCAATAAGAGAGTCAGCCATTCGATCCCTGGGCCAACGGCAACAGTGTGTGAGAATCGGGGAATGCTATGACATATTTAGATTACAATTCTGCATTTATGTTGAAGTAACTGAATGTAAACTATGTTTTCCTCAAATTGAGAACTAATTTCTATCTTTTCAAAGTGCATACTGTTTCATGCTGTATGCATACATCACAGAGCTGGTAAGCTGCAATTTATAATTGATTTGACTTTAAGAGTAAAGGTTAAAGGAGATTTATCTTTATCAGCTTAAAGATTTGGATGTGTTGACTGTTGTTTAGCTCATTATTGAATCAGCAGGTGACGCTGACATGTGACTTTTTAAACTTGTACACCCTTTTAAAATGTCTCTTCTTCTTGTGTTGGACAATGAGAAAAGTGTCCTGTTACACTATCTTGTTAGTTGCAGTCCTAGTCTCGTCCATATTATTGTAAGATAAGTCGCATACGTGAAAACAATTCACCATCATGTCATTGTACTACTACGTGACCCTTTTACAGAACTCCTCTTACAGTAATCTGATATATTTTTTAGAAACAACTATTCAAGATAATAACGGAATAAGCGTTAGTTATCATACCGTCGTACGATAGGTCTTCAACATACACGTTACCAAATGTTGAGGGGATGCCTACCTTTCCCTGCAGCTCTGCGATGGCGGCATAGTAGGCGCTGTAGTCTCTGGAGGACGGGGAGGTCTTGCTCTCCAGGAACTGTCTGATCTTCAGCTCCAGTTCGGCGTTGGCCGCCTCCAGGTTGCGCACCTTCTCCAGGTAGGTTGCCAGACGGTCGTTGAGATTCTGCATGGTTGCCTTCTCGTTGGCGGAGATGTCCACGCCACCACCGCCACCACCTCCACCACCTCCTCCACCGCCGAAGCAGTACATACCTGCCCCACCTCCACCTCCCCCTCCACCTCCAGAGGCGAAGGAGTACATGGCTCCTCCGCCACCTAAATTGAAGCCATAGGCACCTCCACCTCCACCGCCAGAGGAGATTTTCACAGAGGAGCCTCCAGCACCGCCGTACATGGAGCCACTGGTGTAACCCCGAGATCCACCAGACTGGCTACTGCGAACAAACGACATTGTGCCTGCAGGTGAAGGAGGAATATCTATCTGCTTCAAATTCAGAGGAGAAGGTGAAGAGCTCAGAGCGGCTGCTTTTCTTTAATACTGTTTAGGAGGTCGGAGGAGGAGTGAGGATGGCGAGATCATGCCAAGCCTTCGTTTAACTGGGCAGGAAGGCTACTAGCTGTGGGTGTGTCTGGGATACCCACCCATCACCCTTTACATCCACCTGCATTGCCATCATGCCAACTCAACGTCAATAGAGCTACAGGGCGAGTTCAGACATGGATGACATTTATATCTAAAATCCCCTCCCAGCATTAAAAACCAGCAGCAGTCATTTCCAAAACATCCTTGGATCATCTTTCACTTTTTACGAGTGCAGTGTTGGGTAACTCTTGGTTATTGAGTAGTGAAGAAGGACACTAAACCTCTTGTTTGATCAGTCTTTGTGAGCTGCCTAATCTTAAGCAAACAGATTGATTATATTCCGTCAAGAATGCAAAAGATCCTCCAAAGAGGCCTGGAAATGTGTTCCCTGCATTGAGGATTTAGAGCTTATTGCACTTAAAAGGTGCTGTGGGGTATTTTATTAAAACCATTACCAGATTAATTCAAGACTCTTAAGATCTTGTGAACAAGCTTTGCCAATAAGATGTTGTTTGGTGAGCCTTAACAGGATAATAAGAATACAGTGGTGGAATTGCTATTAATATGATTACTACACTACAGTATTGTCGGTAACACTTTATATTAAGATACACAAATTCACCATCAACTAGTTGTTAATTAACATGCATATTAGTAGTATATTGGCTCTTTATTAGTCATTATAAAACACTAAAAAACAAAGAAAATGTTTTTATTTATTTATAGAATTAATATTAATGCTTTATTCTGCATGACCATATTCTACAAGTAATAAGTCATTACTTGAGAGTTTTTCCTCAATAACCCTCTAATTAGTGCTTATTTATTGCAAGTAAGGAAGATGTTGTACATGAGTTTTGGTCTTAATATGCTCTGTTCAATATGGGCCTAATAAGGCAGTAGTACCACAAGAATAGTAATTCTCCCATAATAACACTTAACAAATATGATCTATTCTTATGTAACAAGACATTAAACTATAAGTGTTAATTGTGTCTAAATAATTCAAAATGATGTATTTATATCTAAGAATAAGGGTAATAAATAGATATAAATGTTAGCATTTTTTCGCTCAGGGCTAATTCAGAGGCTCAGCGTTAGCCTTGTGTTTTTCTTTGCTAAAAAATAAATAAATCATCAGTTAGCTGAGTTTCTTCCCGTTGCATGGACATGAAACATTCATAGTTTATTCAATCTTAAGAAGCCCTCAGACACTGTTGCTTGCAGATGTTGTGGTTTTGGGCCCGCCGAAGGGTCCGTAGGGCTTAAGAGGTATAGGTTGTTAAATGTTAAGAAGCCCTGAGACACAGTTTCGTGAGGCCGGGGCTGCCGGGCTTAACAGGTTAATCAAACTTGAAAAGTGTATTAAAAGTTGCTTTAACACTACATTATGGGACGAGAAGGACTCATACAATTTAAACGCATTGCATGACTCCAAGTTTTACTTCTTGAAACGACATCTATTAATGTAATAACAGCGATTACATGACAGGCACATCAACGGATGTTCATATATATGCATCCTGGAGCAATGTAAAACATGTATATTTAATGATTTGAATGTTGGGTTTGACTGCGTGGAATTCTGCTGCAGGCTTGTTCCCATCAGGTACAGCTGCTGCAGGGGAAACTGACATGTAAGTGCCACACCCAACCTTTCTTAACATCTAATTTAACTTCAATTTAGACAATGTGGAACATGTTTGTTGAAGAGGTGTGTTACCTTTTATCTTTTGGCTTTGAATCTCTGCTTCCAAAGCAAACACCTGACATGAATGGAGTGCTGCTCTGTTTTTGAATCAAAGGCCATATAGGTACAATAAATCAGTGGTGAACCCCCCCCCCCCCCCCCCCGGCGTTACAATGTCCGTCTTTTCACTGAATTGTCATCTTGAAAAGGGTACTCACAACAATTCCGCAACAACTTCATCTTCACCTGTTGCACTTGCCATTTCAACGTTAAAAACAATAAAACGGCATGTATTGCTTCGTCGCATTCGTCTAGATCAGGGGTCACCAACCTTGTTAAGCCCGAGATCACCGACCTCGGCCTTGGTGAAAGGCGAGATCTACCTATTGCAGAATTGAGTGAAAAAGACAAGTGCAGTGAGTTCAAAAATATGCAGCATCACATTTCACAATGACAAAGGGCAAAACAGTCCTGTTAATGGAAGTCAGTGTGATGGCTGCAACTGAACGCTGTCTGTGAGGGCTTTGTAGTCTGGCTCATAGCTACAGACAGCCAGTCTGAGGCAGTCTGGCAGGTGTTTGTCAGTAAGGCGGCTCCTGTACTTTGACTTGATTATTTTCATCTGTGAAAAATCCATTTCACAGAGGTAAGTGGATCCAAAGTACGCACTCACTTTTAGTGCACATGCAGTGAGAAGCAGAAACTTCTCTCTGCTGACAAGTCCCCAAAAGCCACTCTCCTTTGACCTGGATTTGAGCTCTATCTCATTTTTGAAATCGATCATCTCCATGTCAACTCCACTTGGCAAAGTAAACACCTCTTGGAATGTATCTGCCATCTGTTCAATGTCAATGGGCTGGAATGGATTTGAAATGAAAGCAGCAATATCTTCCATCACATGTCACTTCCACACCGGCTGAACTCGTTTGCCACTTTGTCCAGGTGATAACAGAACTGCTCAGGGTGAAAAGCCTCCTTGTCTTCAATGGCCTGTGACATTTTCTCCAGGTTGGGAAAGTGATGCAGCCTCCTGTTCCCTAGATGTGAAGTCCAGACAGCAAGCTTGGCCTTAAACGCATTCACAGTGCTTATCATGTGATGCAGGTGTCGGTCTTTTCCCTGGAGCTCATTGTTGAGTGCGTTCAGTTTCGCCGTTATGTCTGTCAGAAACCCAAGGTCCAGTAGCCACGCGTCATCTGAGAGTTCCTTGTGCTCCTCATTCCTTGTCGACAGAAACGTTTTCATCTCCGGTAGCAAGTCAACAAACCGCTGCAGGACTTTGCCGTGATTCAACCACCGCACGTCAGCATGGAGTAGGTCTCCGTAAGACGCATCAAGCTCGTCCAATAACGCCTTGAATAAGCGATGTTGAAGCGCTTTTGCCCTTATCGAATTGAGCAGTTTGACCACCAGTGTCATTACATGGGAAAAGTCCACTATCTTTCCAACCAAGGCCTGTTGGTGAATCACACAGTGATAATTCACAAATTAGCAAGAAGTAAGCAAGAGGGCTGTCTCTCTCGTGAGTGAGCGCATAGCCGCTCGCGGGGGTTTAATCTGCGCGCGAGGGTCATTTTATGCGCGTGTAAAAGCACATTTTCCACTCGTGAGTAGCTTGTTTTACGCGCTAGAATATTGACCCAAATCTGACTCCAAATCTGACTCCATACCTGACGAGTTTTAAACTAATAGCCTATACAGTTATGGATATTAGAAAGTTATTATCATCGAAGCAGGCGCCACAAGCTGCAGCAGCAGCAGTATCAGCAGCTGACAACAATGTCATCACCAGCAGTGAAGAAATGGATGATGTTTCAGGTTTGTGAATCTAATGGTGATATCTGCACTCTGGCTGACTGAATAAGAAGTTTAAAAGAGTGATGTAACGTTATAGCTAGTAAACATGGAGTAACCACACTAAGTATACCCTTATATGTTAGTATGTATACAGAACATGACTAAAAAGTATCCTAAGATGTAACGTTAACCCTTCATACCTCAGTCTACTTTTAAGATAAATAATGTATTCCAATTTTTATTTTGTTTTCGCGTGTGGAATTATACCGGCTCTCGTTTCAGTACACATAACAATGGAACTGACAGGCAACCCTCTGAATCAGACTCCGATTGGCTGTGACTCAGAGTGCCACTCAGAGTGTCCAATTCAGAAACGTGACTCATACACTCTTTACGTCACAAACAAAGATGGTGGATGAGAATAGATCCAGAATCAAGGTGAGACTATCCGCATCCTTTAAAACTCTACGCACATTCGTTTCACTGAAATATGTAAATGACTGTATTTGAGTGAGTTAAGGCATTAGTTTGCTTCATTAAAGGGTGTTAATGAGTAAGTGTTCTCCAGTGCCTTTTGTCCGCTTTAAGGAATTATTAAGATAGGGTTAATGTTGCTCTCAAAGTGCACCAGATTGATGCTTTTAACTTCAATATTTAAAAAAAAATAATCTTCCCGGGGGAGCATGCCCCCGGACCCCCCAAGAGGAGGCGACGACCCCCCTAAAGGATGTTCGGTCCACCCCCGACTTATAAAAAATAGCATTTTACCCCTGCACCCCCCCAAAAAACTCCTGGGCTAAGCCCCGGATCTCCTACAATCCTAAATCCGCCACTGGCTAGGCCTATAGGCTATAAATATAATGTATTATTATTATTAGGCCTATGTGTTGGACATGTGTGGTTGGACTCTGTCTCACAGGCAGGTTGCAGTGTAACATCAGAGGAGACTGGGCCAATTGTACATTCTCAAACTCAGTGGCGAGCCGTGACTTTTCTACCTAGGCCCTCTGACCCCACCCCCCTCTTCCCTTGAAAAAAAAAAATGTTATTACGTCACAGCCTATAGTATACTTCTTCAGCGGAATATCAAAACAGCGGCCCAGGGTGCAATACGCAAATTAACGCGTGCGCACCCACACACACACACACACACACACACACACACACACACACACACACACACACGCACACACACACAGCCTTCTACTTGCTACAAACTTAAAAAAAAAGACGACGCACACACACATCATCTCGGCTCGCGCAGCACACACACAGACAGACATAGATTGCGCAATAATGTATTGCGCACCTTGGAGGTGCAGCGCAGGCATATTGTCACTCAAGAGATGCGTAGTTCATTTGGAAAACATGTTTTTCTTTTAGCCTATTTACCTCGTTAACGTAAATAATACTCTTTCATGCTATCCGTCATTACACTTGCGACAGCGCTGATCAGGTCATTCTGAATCCTTGAAGATGTGCCGGTAAAGACTGTTGATGTGGCGAGGTGTGTGTGCAGGTCGCTGTCATATTCTGCCACTAAATCCAGCAACTCTATGTAATTCCCCTTGTTTGATGAAGTTACACTCTCATCGTGACCTCGGAACGGCAACTCCTGCTTGCCCAAGTACACCACACAATTTATGAGGCGTTTCAAAATTCCTCGGTTCCTCTTCACCTTTTCATTATGAATGATGACACCCCGGCGTTGTTGCTCATCCAGCTGGAGCTCTATCCTGGTGTCCCCAAATGTTTTAAGCCGAATAGTAGCTCTGAGGTGACCTGAAGCATTCTGATGGCGATGTGCTGATTTGGATAAACTTCCTAAATCAGAATATCATCTTTGGCCCATGACCCACTGTCCGCTCCAAAAAGCAAGCAATCCCAGCAGTACAGCTTTTGTTCCCTGGTTGATCCGGTCATCCAGTTGTATCTGGCGTAATTGCCGATATTAAAATGCCTCTCGAACCGTTTGGTTTTTTGAACCAAAATAAGCTGTGGTGTTGGTCGCCCTTTGGTAATTAACTCCAATTTATCCGTGTAACTCATTCTTGAAAAAGACTCAGTTAGTAGTTTCGCAACGATGTCATCACTATCACTAACGTGAGCCATCGTGAATGAACGTATGCTAATTATCTAATTCCTAGCTTGACCCGTTGATATATCACATGCATAAACTTGGCAGCGCAGCGGGCGGAACCTGTCATAAAGTCCGCGATAATAAAGCCCTCCCATTTAGAGGGGAGATATGATTGGTCAATTGGACTGTCACTTGACATTACTCTCTCGTTGAGTTTACTATAGCGGGCCCTCTGTGAATCGCAGAGAGGGCCAGACGAGCTTTTTTCATGTAACGGTTAAGCTAACCCTTCACATTCAAACAGAAACTGAACAGGCAGATTCGAAGGATTTATTTCTTTGGAAATGTTATTTTAAATACAATTAAATCAAGTTTTTTCGGTAAAACTAATGAAAAATATAACAAAAATAATATTTAAAAAATATATATTTAAAAAAAAGATATATTTTTTAAATGTTTTTAAATATTATTTTTTAGAATATCTTAGGCCCTCACAGAGGGCCTAGAGGGCCCTGACCGCTCGCCACTGCTCAAACTACACCACTTAGAACTAACTAAACAATGCAGAGATTATTTTTATATAATTGTATTCAATAACCGTAAGAAATTAAACAATATGAAGTGATTTGTAAATAGGAATACAGATTTGACTTAATGTTTTCATAAATATATTTTTCACCCAGTTTGTCATGGGACTTAATTACCCTCTCAAAGAACCGGAATCGAGAACCGAAAATAACCGGAATCGAAAAGCAGAACCGTAATCGTTAAAATCCAAACGATACCCAACCCTATGTGTGATGCAGTAAAATCTTACCGCTCACTTACGTTAGCGGTGTCCTAAAAACCGTGGGAAAATGTAAAATACGATGGCGAAGAAGAAGATTCCAGTGGCCCCAATTTGAAAAATGTATTCGGACAAGTAAATTGCCAAACTCACTTGTCCATGGACAAGTACTCTCTAAAAACTGTTTCTCACACTGCCGATTAAAGCTGAGGTTCCACAGATTATTTAGGTATATAGTATCATCACTGAGTCATCCGAACTCGCGACAGGGGAAGCAAACACAGACATCACAATTATTTCATTTATAATCCATAATTCCATTTCGCAGAGCAAAAATTAGCTGCTAATGGTAGCCACCAGAGTTGCTGCTGCTTCCGGTCTTGGCCACACAATACCAAATAAGGAGTGAGAGTTACACGTAGCCAAAACCGGAAGCTGCATACACTCTGGTGGCTACCATTAGCAGCTAATTTGTGTGCTCCGATTTTTACATAAAAATGGAATTATGGATTATAAACAATTGCTTCAAAGCCACAGATACATTATTAACCTATGGATCAACCGATTCAGCTGCGTTTTTTCTCGTTTTAATGCCATTGAACACGTCTTTTGATCAGATTGACAGCTACGGTGAGACAATCTCCCGTAAAAGCTCCGTAAAAGGTACGTGTTGTGATGTCTGTGTTTGCTTCCCCTGTCGCGAGATCGGATCACTTAGATACTATACTTAAATAATCGGTGGAGTCTCAGCTTTAATCGGATATATTGTATGTGCAGTTTCGATAAGTAATAAGGGTATCTTTATTTTGAATTCTGTGCTAAAGTGCGTTAGCATTTAAAAAAAAAGGAATAAAACCGCACGTCCCTGCGGTGTGAATATCGCGCATGCGAATATCGCGGTTATCGCCATGACACGGTATATCGTTCAGCCCTACTTTTCACCCCTTTTTAGTCCCTGCTAGAGAGCAGGGACTTTACTGGGGAGAAAAAGGTTCCAATTTCTGATTGGCTGGGCGAATTGCAAACCACGCCCCGTAAAACTCTGAAAAGTTTTGTGATGACGCCATTTTATTTGCTCGCATTAGCATTATTAGCATTAGCATTAGCCCAGCGCACCAACAGAGAGAGACTAACTTATGGCAACACAAAATAAAACATGGGAGTGGTGGAGTGATGAGGAGGTGTCAGCGCTTCTGGTGATTTACTCGGAAGGATTCAGTAGAAGCCAGTCCCCAACTGCGGGGACTTCCGGCCGGGAACTTCGGGTGGCAGTATACGCCGTGAAGTTGTTTGCGGCCTGCCAGTAAACTCAAAGCAGAAGAAGAAGAAGATTTAGATTTAGATTTTTAAAACAAATAGACTGGGCAGGAAAGTCAAGGTTGTGTCAAGGATTGCCTCGCATGCGGGTCGGGCTACATTATGAGCTTTGACAGGCACTCACAGTGTGAGTCCTGCCTGGGAATAGAGCACGCGAACGCTGCTCTCACTCCCGGGTAGCATGCTCGCATTGTGCCCGTCTCCCGCTGGCCCTCAGACAGCAGAGAGCAGACGCTCTCGCTGCTGCAGCTGCCGAGGACGAGTGGCCCGTCCGGGAGGAGTACTCCGGGGACAAAGCCCTTCACTTCCTGGATCCGAATGGCGGGCACGAGTCGGACGACTACGTCCCCTCCATTCAGGGATCACCGGGTGAGGAGTCCCCCATTATCTCTCCCCTCCGGACGGAGGAGACAGGTAGGGGAACCGGTGTAGGTCCGGTGCATGATCCCGTGATCCCTATCTCCGCCACCACGGCGTTGCCGTCGATTGGCGGGATTCTCCTGGAACCTCCGGAGATTATATCTAAGGCGGCCGCCTGGAGAAATCTCCCCGTTCCCTTAGCTCAGGAGAGCTCGCCTCCGGACGATATGTCCGGGGTGTTGTCCCGGGTACACAGGGTCAGGAGTGACCCGGTCTGGCCACGCTTCCCGGCTATAAGGAAGTACCAGGAGGGGGCGGCGGCGGACCCTGGAGCAATGAGGGCTCCGATAGGGACATACGTGCCCCTCACGAGAGTGGTGGGATTCACGGATGTAGGTTTCCCGACCGTGCCTCCTCTAGAGCCGAACCTCACGGCGTTCTTTGGGGCTAGGCAGGCCAGCACAGTTACCGGACGGCAACCCATGCTGGCTGCCACCAAAGATCGGTTTGTCGCCCGACAGACGGCCCGCATGCACCAGTGTGCGTTTCAGGCGTCACGTGGTGATTCCCCTGGGTCTCTTTCACATGAGGAGACTTCAGAGGTAGTTTATTCGCCTGCGCATCGACCCCGTGCGTCAGAGGAGACGCAGGGTGTGCATTCCTCTATACGTAGGTTTAGATCTGACCTACTGGAAAAATCCCCACGTCCTGTCAGTGGGGGTTCCCCTCGGCAGAGTGACGTCACACACCTCGGTGTTTACGGACGCATCGCTCTCAGGGTGGGGGGAACATGCATGTCGCAGGCAGTGGGGGGACAGTGGCCGCCTCACATGTCCCTTCATATAAACACGCTGGAATTACTCGCCGTATGGAGAGTAATCCAGCACTTCGCCCCGTTGCTGTGGAATCATCATGTGTTGATTCGAACAGACAACAAGACGGCGGCAGCCTACATAAATCGTCAGGGAGGTGTACGATCAGCGCAGCTGCTGGACACAGCCAGGCGGCTGTTGTGCTGGGCGCGCACACACATACTCTCGATCAGAGCAGTATATATTCCTGGCGAGCTGAACAGAGGGGCAGACCTCATGTCCAGAGGAGGTCCTCGACAAGGGGACTGGAGCCTCCACCCTGAGCTGGTCTCCTAAGTGTGGAGCAGGTTCAGAAGAGCGGAGGTGGATCTGTTCGCTGCACGCGGGAACGCGCAATGTGCTCTCTGGTTCTCCCTGAGAAGGCAGGATCACGTCATAGGTGGGCGTGGAATAAGTCTGTCAGTGCTGCACACGTGCAGTGGGGATTACCCAATAGCGATAGCCTTAGAGGGCTGCGCCTATACTCATAGAAACTGGGTTACAGTACGTAACCCCAGTTACCCGTCTTGAGGTGGACAATGCTCCTTGCCAAGAGTGTTTAGCATGTAAGGGCGGTAACACGAGCAATTTGTCTGAACATTTATCAAAAGTGCACCACATCCAGACGGAGGAATGCACCGGGTTCGACTAGTAGCTCTGTAGCGAGTAACTAGTCCACGTCAGGTGGTATGCTAGCAGCAACATACGGAGTTAACTCAATTATACAAACATGGGTTAATGATTAGAGGTAACTGAGTTACTCTTTATTTTGTTAAAGTTTCAGCTATTCTGTTTACAGTTCTGTCATCAGATTATTTAATATGATTTGTTAAAACATTGTTGTTTCCAATCGTTTACACTGATAACTAACATATGATTAATGGTCAACACACTGAACAGGGTTGGGGTCAACACTTTGAATTCAACAGAATACATGCACTGCTATGACCGACCGACCGGGTCACCACTTTATTTGAAGGGGCACAATCATGATGAAGTAATGACAAAGTCATGCTTAGTTACTCATGATTACAACACTTGGAATTGCTGTGACTGGTCAGCTTTTTTGCCTGTCACTTTAACTGCAGATCTATATGAAGAAGACATGAACATCATTAATAACTCAGAAGTCATGATGATTGACATACCTTAGATGATGCATTGATTAAGGTATTGTTCCTGCATTAAGTCATGCATGAGATACGATTAATACCTGTACATTCAACCCAGTCTCACGGCATTTCGTGTTCACCAACACAATTTTTAATCTATTGATTCGTGTTCACCAACACGATTTGCCCCTTTTTTTCGTGTTGCACAGATTTTAAAATCAATGTATTTCTACTGCCTGCAGCACGTCTTTTTCTCCGGTCGGGTCGTGGAAGACCGGAGGCTGTGTGATTCATAAAAACATGTTGTTACTCAATATCAAGCCACAATTATTGCTTTTATTTTAAATCATATAATGTGGAGAAGGAGATGCTATGTGTTCCCTTAAGGCTGCTGCTTAGCCATGTGGAGAAGGAGATGCTATGTGTTCCCTTAAAGCTATGGGCTCAGAACAGTCTCATAATACACACATGCACACAGAAGGATTCACACTTTTATTTCCGGATCCACACTTGTGTTTTTCAATGCACACACAAATGTGTTCCGTTTCATATACATGTAAATAAAATCCAAATACAGAAAAAAGTTTTACATATGTATTTTTGATCCTCACATATTTGTTTTCCGTTTAAATCCTCTGAACCTGCAAACACAAACCGCTTTCTGTGCACGGATCGCTGTGCATTCGTGTGTGGGTTTTTGAGACTCCCTTCACGGTCAGCCGATTCGTACTTGTAATTGTTTCTATCTATAGCCAATCAGATGTCTCCTTCATTCTAAGCCAATCACATGAGCGCGCCCCCACGAGGGTATGATTTCTTGCGTTCATGACACTTCATATATACGCATTTTGCGCTGTCCGGTCAGCTCGCTAAACAGAGGGCGGAGCTTCAGATGATCATGCAGAGCTGCGTATCTCTGTCAGACTCAGCAGCTGATCTGATCTCTCTCTCGCGTCCGGTTATACTTCACTCACGTTTATGTCTATATCGATCAGATCCAGCTCTCCTGATCGGCCTTTATAGAGAGCACCGATCAAACTATCAAGAGTGAATATCGGCCGATATTGACCGGCGGTCATTATCCCCCTTCAACTTCATACAGACATAAATAAAGCAGCTGTATTCGCCACACAGGAAACACACATTTAAAACGGTTTTGCCTGCCGTTTTTGTGTACACAAGCATTCATTAATGGTTTGGAAAGTGGGGCTGTACCTTAATAATATAAAGGCTTGTATTTGCGTGCATTTCCTGTGAAAGTGGCGCTGTACTGAGAGTGGAGGTGTCCTGAGATCAGCGCCTGCAGGCAGGCTCCATGGAGCTGTCAGCTCTGGACTGCGCAAAATGCGTACATGAAGCGCTATGTCATGAACGCAAGAAATCTACCCTCGTGGGGGCGCGCTCATGTGATTGGCTTAGAATGGAGGAGACATCTGATTGGCTATAGATAGAAAAAATTACAAGTACGAATCGGCTGAGTCAGGGGAGTCTCAAAAAACCCACACACGAATGCACAGCGATCCGTGCACAGAAAGCAGGTTGTGTTTGCAGGTTCAGAGGATTTAAACGGAAGACAAATATGTGAGGAACAAAAATATATATGTAAAACATTTTTCTGTATTTGGATTTTATTTACATGCATATGAAACTGAACACATTTGTGTGTGCATTGAAAAACACAAGGGTGAATCCTTTTGCGGATCATGAAATACAAGTGTGAATCCTTCTGTGTGCATGTGTGTATTATGAGACTGTTCTGAGCCCATATAAAGCTGCAGCCTTAAGGGAACACATAGGATCTCTTTCTCCACATATAGCATTCTCCTCCTCCAAGCAGACTCAAGTCCCGCCAACCCTACAACAAAGCAGCTCAAGAGATGCTCAACTACACCTCTGAGGACATCTCCAGAGATGCATGCTTGGAAGCAGGAGTGGGAGTCAGCTGGGTATCAACAAAAACAACATCAGGTGTATTTGTGATGTTAGCAAAGACATCATTGGTAAAACCAAACCATTCTGGTAACACTGTAGTGTGCTTGTACATTGCTGTGCTAGAATACATTGCATTTAGCTGACGCTTTTATCCAAAGCGACTTACAATAAGTGCGTTCGACCAACAAAATACAAACTTGAAGAAAACAGAATCATATAAGTACATCAGGGGCCTATACTACGAACCTGGTTCAACCTAACCTGGATATGTTTGAGTTAGCCGGTTGGCCTAATCCAAAACATACGCGCTCTCGCAAAACTGTACTACGACGCTGGTTATCAAATGGATCGCTCAAGCCAGCCGTGTCCTATCTAGTTAGGTGCGCGTTCACATGAAAGGGGTGGTATCTGGAGCATTCGACCAATCACAAACATGGAGAAGCGTACTGACAGCGCAGCGTCATACTTCCTGAATGAAAAGTGAACTTTAATACTAGTCAAAAATGAAGAAGTTAAACTTTAAACATCCATGACTTAAACACTTGATCCAGGATCAAAGCCACAGAGCTGCACCTGCAAGGTGAATATAGCTGGGAACAGAAAAAGTGTTTGAATGCGTACATTAACAGGTTTATGATATCACTGCCTCGTCTAAAACACGATCTGACTTCAATTACATTTGTCTCGAGTGTTTCGTCAACTTATGTGTTGCTTAAAATAATACTTCTGCATACAGTATGTGACACTGTGAGTGTTGCACGGCCAGATACGGCTCAGCTGACTCAGATAAGGAGATATATGATACATTATGAAGTGATATGCCGCGGACTGTACTTAATGTTACTCTGATCCGGTTACTTATGTTGTGGCCGATATTTAAGTAAGCTTTCTTAACGCTAATGTTATAATAGTCAGATTGCTCTGAAGATGGAGGTGATATTCTATTAATGTTCACGTTCACACAGTCGGTGATTTTTGCCGGCCGTCTTTCCTGCGACGGCAGTTTTTCTGTATTTCCTTTCTCCTGTAATATGACTTGATCGCTTTAAACTCCGCACACTGAGCTCTGATTGGTCAGCAGGCGGTGCTTTCACTGAGTTGAGCTCTTAGCCTGCAACCTAACCTGGTCCCGACCAGGTTAGCTGCTTAGCATATATTACCATGGAGATCTAGCCTGCTAAAAAGAGAACCCGCTTCGGATGACCGGAAAGCCGGAGTTTTCCCTGAATTTAGCCGGCTAAGCGAAAATCCTGCTTCGCAGTATACCCCCCAGGTTTCATAGAGCAAAAACATTTCAAGTGCTACTCAATTGGCTTTAGATAAGCCAGCCCTTTATTAGTATATAAGTGCTTTGTTAGTAATTCTATCGCTCGAAGTGGAGTCGAAAGAGATGAGTTTTCAGTCTGCGCCGGAAGATGTGTAAGCTATCTGCTGTCCTGATGTCAATAGGGAGCTCATTCCACCATTTTGGAGCCAGGATAGCAAACCCACGTGTTTTTGCTGATGGGAACTTGGGTCCCCTTCGCAGCGATGGTGCAGTGAGCCGTTTGGTTGATGCAGAGCGTAGAGCACGTGCTGGGGTGTATGGTTTAACCATGTCCTGGATGTAGGAAGGGCCAGATCCATTCGCAGCATGGTATGCAAGTACCATTGTCTTGAAGTGGATTCTAGCAGTTATCGGAAGCCAGTGGAGGGAGCGGAGGAGCGGAGTGGTGTGGAAGAATTTAGGAAGGTTGAAGACCAGACGAGCCGCTGCATTCTGGATGAGCTGCAGAGGTCGGATGGCACATGCAGGTAGACCAGCCAGGAAGGAGTTGCAGTAGTCTAGGCGTGAGGTGACGAGAGCCTGGACCAGAACCTGCGTGGCTTTCTGGGTCAGCTGGGGACGTATCCTCCTGATGTTGTAAAGCGTGTATCTGCAGCAACGGGTTGTAGCAACGATGTTTGCAGTGAAGGACAGGTTGTTATCTAGGGTCACACCCAGATTCCTTGCAGTCTGAGTCGGGGAAACAACAGAGGGGCCGATGTTGATTGTCAGGTCAAGAGTGGGACAATCTTTTCCCGGAAGGAAAAGCAGTTCAGTCTTGTCAAGGTTGAGCTTGAGGTGATGATCAGACATCCACAGAGAGATGTCAGCTAGACAAGCAGAGATGCGTGCGACGACCTGGGTCTCTGAGCGGGGAAAGGACAGAATTAATTGGGTGTCGTCAGCGTAGCAGTGGTATGAAAAACCATGCGGGCTAATGACAGATCCGAGCAAGTTTGTGTACAGGGAGAAGAGGAGGGGACCAATAACAGAGCCCTGAGGGACCCCTGTAGTTAATTGACAAGGGTCGGACTCCGACCCTCTCCAAGTAACCCTGTAGGTGCGGTCTTTGAGGTATGAGGTGAGGAGGGAAAGTGCAGAGCCTGAAACTCCAAGTTCTTGGAGAGTGCGAAGGAGGATCTGATGGTTCACCATGTCGAATGCAGCAGACAGGTTCAAAAGGATGATGACAGAGGAGAGGGAGGCTGCTTTGGCAGTGTGCAGTTCCTCAGTGACAGCAAGGAGGGCAGTTTCTGTGGAGTGACCTGCCTTGAAACCAGACTGGTGCGGATCCAGAAGGTTGTTCTGATGGAGATAACAGGAGAGTTGTTTAAAGACAGCGCGTTCAAGTGTTTTAGACAGGAACGGGAGGAGAGAGACAGGCCTGTAGTTTGTAACATCAGACGGGTTGAGAGTGGGTTTCTTTAGGAGAGGGTTTACTCTTGCCTCCTTGAGACTGTTTGTAAAGTGACCAGAAGTTAGAGAAGTGTTGATGAAATGGGTGAGAAACGGTAGAATATCAGGAGCGATAGTCTGAAGGAGGTTTGAAGGGATAGGGTCCAGGGGACAGGTGGTAGGGTGGGCAGAGGTAATGAGGGTAAGAACCTCACTTGGAGAGAGAGGGGAGAAGGAGGTTAGTGTGTGGGTGAAAGGAGGGTCTGGTGACCCAGCGGTGAGTAAAGGTGAGTCAGAAAAAGAAGAGCGAATATCATCAACCTTTTTTTCAAAGTGGTTAACAAAGTCGCTTGACAGAAGGGAGGAGGGGGAAGGGGCTTTGGGGGGGTCTAAGAGGGTGGAGAAGATGGAAAATAGTTTTTTGGAATTGGAATAGGAAGATTGGATCTTATCTAGAAAGAAAGTGCTTTTTGCCTGAGAGATGGAAGCAGAGAAAGAGGAGAGGAGAGCCTGATAGGTTAGGAGGTCGTCATGGTGTTTGGATTTCCACCATTTCCGCTCTGCTGCCCGAAGGATGGTTCTATTAGCACGCAGTGCGTCATTTAGCCAGGGAGCAGGAGAGGACTGACGAGCCTGCCGAGATGTGAGAGGACAGAGAGAGTCCAGAGAGGATGAGAGAGTAGAGAGGAGAGTTTCTGCAGCAGAGTTTGGAGGTAGGAGTTGGAACGAGTCAGAGGAAGGGAGGGCTGAGAGCACCGATGAGGCAAAGGTAGAGGGGGAGAGGAACAAAGGTTACGGCGGACAGGTGCAGGATGAGAAGAGATTAGTTTGTTATGTTTGGAAAGGGTTAGAGAGAATGAAATGAAGAAGTGATCGGATGTGTGGAGCGGGTTTACAGAGAGGTTAGAAGTAGCGCAATTCCTTGAGAATATGAGATCAAGGACATTGCCAGCTTTATGAGTTGGTGGGGACGGAGACAGCGAGAAAGCAAAGGCGGTTAACAGAGATGTTAGTTCGTCTATCTTCCCCGTCTGGAGGTGAATATGCTGTGGAGAGAGCTGCTGGGGTGGATGTGTTGGATGGAGTAATCCACGTCTCAGTGAGAGCAAGGAAATCCAGAGTCTGCAGGGAGGCGGAGCCAGAGATGAAGTCAGCCTTAGGAACAGCTGACTGGCAGTTCCACAGGCCGCCTGAAACTAGATGTTGGATGTCAGTGGAGCATGAGGGATAGACGAGAGCAGGCCAGTTATAGCGATTACGAGATACACGGGGCCAGTGATCATTGCGAGAAGACACATAGACAGGAATGGAGAAAACACACATGATTATAGCATGAGGGGCTAAACAACTAAATAAAATAAAATAAAACACCAGCGATACTTAGCTCAATCAAAGTAGGATTTGTCTCCTCTTTGCCAGTCTTTGACTCCCGCAGTACTTTAATGTCTTTACCTGTCTGACGCTGAAGCTGACGCTCCAGGAAAGTGCTGCCTAAAATGGACACCTGATTGCTGAGTTCTCACAGCTGTGGGGCCACGTCCCTTTAATTAGTTAACTCTCTGCAGCTGGTGGCCCTCAAAAGGAAATCTAGACTGGCTTCCTCCTGACTCGTTATTGTCTTTTAAGTCAATTACATTAAACACTAAGTTATAAAGTTATGAGTTTAACCCTTAATACAGTTACACCTACTCAATAAAGCTCTTAGTATTCTACAAATGTTTAAATCAAAGTTAACCCTAGCAGTCAGTTAGTTCAGTTTTAAGGTTTACAGTCAAATTACCTGTCCCAAGTTTCTGCCTGACAGATACTGTAGCGGTTTTGAGATTTAAAATCACAATTTCAGTCAGATCAACTACAGAGCATTGATACAGAGCACACACACTGAAACAGAGAAGTCTAAAAACAAAATGTTAATCACACAATTCTAGAAGTGTCCAGTTGCTTTCTTGTCAAAATCGATCTTAGATAGTAAGATGTTTTGTACCGCATCAGACACAATGTCCACAATACGGTCATGACGGGCTATGTACAGGCGCTTGTTACATCCATTTGTTATGTGTGCAATGGATTCTAGGCGTTGTTGTGAATCCTGATGGTTTAAACAGAATGGAGTGTGACTGTGAATGTGAGGGTACCAGGTGGACAGATTGTGCTTAGTGGGTAATACCTGCAGTCTTGCTTTGATGGTAAATGTCAGAACATCCCAACAAGTCCTCCAACTCATACGACCAAATGGGCCGATTGTTCAGGCCCTTATTACGACCAAATATGCCGTTTGTTCAAGCGTTTAATACGTCCTATAATTACGTTTTAAAGTTTTCGCCCTCTAGTGCTCCCGTTGAATGCAAAAGTTACAGATGGTCTTTTACTCACAAAATAACCCTCTCTGTAAAATCCTAAATTGTAGGATAGTTTGGCCATTAAAACGCTTTTTGATTAGATTTCTAGCGAGAAGTGCAGATTGTACTTTTAGAATCCACGTCCAGTCGATGTAGGATCTATAGTTTGATAGATATTACGAAGATGATTTGATGTATGCGGAAGCCTCCATGTGTTTTCATAACAAAACCAATGATCAAATGATTTAACAGTGATATCTGCAGTACTCATCCACTAAAAAACATCAGTTTATCCTTGTTAATTATACGACATGTATTGGTTTAAATTGTGTACAATGCTTTTGTGTTTTTCCCATAGGTTTTTCTCTTTCGATTCTGAGAGACACCTTTGTTTTTTCAGAGGCTAAAACATTGATTGTTTTAGCCGCAATGCATGTTGGGATATGGTGTTTATATGATATGAAATCGGAAACACTTTTCTTTTAAATAAAATAATACTTTATTGCGAGTGTTCTTGCTTTTCTCTTTGGAAGTCATCACATAACGGCATTGTAATACACGGTTCGGCTGCATTAAATATTACATATCTGCCGTAGATATTTATTTATAGAGCCCTGATCAGAAGCCCTTTTGACAAACTGTAAGAAATGCCGCCAAAACTGAATACGTGACGTGGATCATAAATATATTAGCAATTAAACAACATCTTCAATTTCTTTTCACACAATACGTCTCCTTGCAGTATCAACACTAATTCGGCTCACTTTTATATTTGGTCCAATTGGTAGATAGGCTGTATTTACACCATAACGGTGCACAGCTGATAGAAAGGGATTTTTTTGTAGTTTTCAAAGATATTATTTACTACCTTTCAAACTCCTCATGCAGTTGACTGTTACAGGTCTATACTAGGGACGTGCATCTCCATCACTGAGGCCGATCCGATGCGCATCTCGATACGTTGCCACGATACGATACATTACAAAATAAACTGAACTTATCTTTAAATGAATAAAATGTAATTATGATAAACATTGGCATAATTACAGCTTTATTCCTCATTCTTAAAATAAGTAGTTTATCTGAAAAATAATGCTCTTTTTATTATTTGGCATCAAACTACATTCTTAAACACATTTCAGTAAATCTCAAAAATATAAGCACACTTTATTAGACTTGTAACCCTGCTCAGAAGGTTTCTATAGTAAAAGGCCACTAACTGATTGACCCGCTTGTGATATTCTCACAGAATAGATCATTTGGATAAATGACAGGTTAATGAGTTTCAAGTGCTTCATATTGTGTTTGATTCACGTCCAGGTCTAGGCGTTGTGACTTAATACAGTTTTGGGAGTGTGTGAATGTGTGTGACACAAGGAGCACTTTATGTTTGTTTTACCTCCTTCCATACTTCACAGGCTCTGTTCCAACTGGCTCTTTTGGAAATACCTGTGATTATAATGGACATGTTGATTCATTCTCTCACACACACACACACACACACACACACACACACACACACACACACACACACACACACACACACACACACACACACACACACACACACACACACACACACACACACACACACACACACACACACACACACACACACACACACACACACACACACACACACACACACACACAATGAATTCCTTTCCTCCTTCGCCTCAGGGAAACCTGCCCGGCCCACCCAACCTGCTCCAGTTCGCTATCCCTCCCCCATTCATGAACCATCAGCCTGCAGCACCAACCTTATAAGAGGCAAACCCAGGTGTGTCATCTTTAATAACCTGCAGAACTCAAAAGGAACTTCAAGTAGAACCATTAGGGCTGTGACTAACGATTATTTTCATTAGGAAATGAATTAGATGATGAAAAGAAAGATTAGGTTGTTCTTTCTTAAATGCTCAGATAATGTCGGTTGAGCATCGGTGCTTCCCTGAGCATCAATTACCGCCGCCGATGGGAATACATTGCAATCAGTTGAAAGCTCTTTGCGTCCGTTGATGAAGCTGAAGGAGACTCGGTGCGTCACAAATGCACGCCATAGGACCCTGACCAAGCGTTGCTCCTGGCAAGGGCGCCGGAAGCGGGGGGGCCAGGGGGCCATTGGCCCCCCCATTTTTTAGCCCTGTCCCACATTTTTGCAGCGGCGGATGCCGCGGATCACTGTACAAATCCTGTTTCAATAATTCCCCTCTGCTCTAAAGTCGCATCTAAAACGCGATCTGATCTAGCTGTGTATATTTTGTTATTTTTGATTGTTATATTCAATCTCATTAGCTACAGACATTTTTTAAGCTTGTAAAGGGAAGATGACAGCTCTCATTCGCCACTCTGCTCTTCCACAGAGCCGCTTCCCCTCCCTTCCGGCTGAAATTATGAATGTAAGGCGTATAGTAATCATAGATAACACGGCAGGGTCCGTTACAGTTTGTTTTTATCTGATTTCAAATAAACAAAGTCTTGGCTTTCATAATATTAAACTTGTTTTCGGCAAATTCAGATCATAAATACAACTTTGAAGCTTGTAACGGCATAATTACAAGCAGGGAACGGAATAACTTTACGTCACAGCAGGCATAACAACAGCCGAGGCCTGTACTACGAAGTTGGATTTTCCTAACCTGGATATGTTTGAGTTAGCCGGTTGGCCTAATCCAAAACTTACGCGCTGTCGCTAAGCTGTACTACGACGCGAGTTATCAAGTGGATCGCTCAAGCCATCTAGTTAGGTGCACGTTCACATGAAAGGGGTGGTATTTAGATTCGACCAATCTCACACATGGAGAAGCGTACCGACAGCGCAGTGTCATACTTCCTGAATGAAAAGTGAACTTTAATACTAGTCAAATATGAAGAAGTTAAACTTTAAACATCCATGACTTAAACACTTTATCCAGGATAAAAGCCACATAGCTGCACCTGCAAGGTGAATACAGCAGGCTGGTGTTTGAATGCGTACATTAACAGGTTTATGATACCACTGCCCCGTCTAAGACACGATCTGACTTTAATTACATTTGACTCGAGTGTTTCGTCAACTTAATGTGTTGCTTAAAATAATACTTCTGCATACAGTATGTGACACTGAGTGTTGCACGGCCAGATACGGCTCATCTGACTCAGATAAGGAAATATGATACATTTTGATGTGATATGAATGATAATGGGACACATCGACGTCTGCACTGAGTGTACTTATGTTGTGGCAGATATTTAAGTAAGCTTTCTCAACACTAATGTTATAATAGTCAGATTTCTCTGAAGATGGAGGTGATATTCTATTCAGTTTCACACAGTCGGTGATGTTTGCCGGCCGTCTTTCCTGCAACGGCAGCTTTTCTGTATTTCCTCTATCCTGTAATATGACTTGATCGCTTTAAACTCCGCACACTGAGCTCTGATTGGTCAGCAGGCGGTGCTTTCACCGAGTTGATCTCTTAGCCTGCAACCTAACCTGCTCCGGAGCAGGTTAGCCGCACAGCTAAGTTACCATGGAGATCTAGCCCGGTAAAAAGAGAACCAGCGTCGTAGGACCGGAAAGCCGGAGTTTTCCCTGAAGTTAGGCCGGCTAAGCGAAAATCCAGCAGAACTCTGGTGTTTCTCGTGAGTGTTTTCCCCGGGAAACAAACACAATACACACAAACGCAAAAATACACAAACACGTATATACACACTGTTACGGTGGAGCGAAGGAAGCAGGTAGGACCCAAATGCAGATTAAAGTAAAAATAATTCCTTTATTTCAAGGCTAAGATATAATCAAAGACAAAACAGAACACTCACCGACGAACTAGTCATGACACAAGACAACCCGACAAAGAGAGACAGAAAACACAGAACTTAAATACACCCAGGACTAATCACATAAACACGAGACAGGTGAGGAGGGAGGAGAAAACACATAGGTACCAGGTGAACACAATTGGGTAATCAGAGAGGGAAACCGACAGAAAGCAAACAGGCAGGAAACGGGGGTGAACACTTTACAAAATAGGAAACCCAAAGATAGAAAAGGACACGAAAAATACTAACACAGACAAATCCTAACAGTACCCCCCCCCTCAAGGGACGGATCCCAGACGTCCCAAAACAAAAAACAAAAATCCAAAAACTCAAGCAGGGTGGGTGGAGGGGGTCCGGAGGAGGGACGCATCACTAAGCCACCAGGGTGGGAGGAGGGGGTCAGGAGGACGGGACTGAACTGACCGCCCAGGGGCAAGGCAGAGGACCAGGAAGGGGTCTCGGGCGGACGGCCCGGGGGCAAGGCAGAGGACCAGGAAGGGGTCTTGGGCGGACGGCCCGGGGGTAAGGCAGAGTCCAAAAAGGGGGATTCGGGCGGACGGCCCGGGGGCAAGGCAGAGGACCAGGAAGGGGTCTCGGGCGGACGGCCCGGGGGTAAGGCGGAGTCCAAAAAGGGGGACTCGGGCGGACGGCCCGGGGGCAAGACAGAGTCCAAGGTGGGGACCATGGAGGGGCGAAGGCAGCGGCAGGAAGAGTCAGGGGGCCAGGCCCGAGGGCGAGGACCGCTGCACTCAGGGGGCCGGGCTCGAGGGCGAAGACCAGACAGCTCCGCAGGCCGGGCAGGAAGGCGCTGACGGGACAGTGCCGGAGGCCGGGCAGGACCCGGTGTCGGAGCTGGTGGGACAGGCCTCGGCAGGATCCCCCACGGAAGAGGACCAGGACACGGGATTGGCAGGACCCCCGGCAGGAGAGCAGTCGGCGGGGCTTCCAACAGCACAGGACAAAGGGTTGGCAGGACCCCCGGCAGGAGAGCAGACGGCGGGACCCCCAACAGGACAGGACAAAGGGTTGGCAGGACCCCCGGCAGGAGAGTAGTCGGCGGGGCCTCCAACGGCACAGGACTAAGAGTTGGCAGGACCCCCGGCAGGAGAGGAGTCGGCGGGGCCTCCAACGGCACAGGACAAAGGGTTGGCAGGACCCCCGGCAGGAGAGTAGTCGGCGGGACCTCCAACGAGACAGGACAAGGAGCTGGCAGGACCCCCGGCAGGAGAGTAGACGGCGGGACCCCCAACGGGACAGGACAAAGGGTTGGCAGGACCCCCGACAGGAGAGTAGTCGGCGGGGCCTCCAACGGCACAGGACTAAGAGTTGGCAGGACCCCCGGCAGAAGAGTAGTCTGCGGGACCTCCAACAGCACTTCAGTAGGGACTTTAGATGGGACTAGAGAAGGGACTAGAGAAGGGACTAGAGAAGGGACCTGAGGAGGGACTAGGGAAGGGACTAGAGAAGGGACTACAGAAGGGACCAGAGGAGGAACTAGAGAACGAAACTCGAGAGGAGACTCGAGAGGGGAACTAGAGAGGGGACTTGAGGAGGGACTAGAGGAGGGAACTGGAGAGGGGACTCCAGAGGGGACTAGAGGGGAGACTAGAGGAGGGACTAGAGAAGGGAACTTGAGAGGGGACTCGAGAGGCGAACTAGAGAAGGGACTCGAGGAGGGACTAGAGGAGGGACCAGTGGAGGGACTAAAGGAGGGAACTGGAGAGGGGACTCCAGAGGGGACTAGAGGAGGGACTAGAGGAGGGACTAGAGGAGGGAACTTGAGAGGGGACTCGAGAGGCGAACTAGAGAGGGGACTCGAGGAGGGACTAAAGGAGGGACCAGAGGAGGGACTAAAGGAGGGAACTCGAGAGGGAACTTGAGGGGGAACTGGAGAGGGAACTTGAGGGGGAACTGGAGATGGGACTGTGGCAGCTGGGGCCACATCTGGGTCTGGCACCAAGGCTGCTGGGACCGGGACTGGGGCCGGAATTGAAGCCAGAATCCTGGCTGAAAGGTCCGGTTCTGGAGCCGGAAACATGGCTGTAAAGTCCGGTTCCGGAGCAGGGACCGTGGCTGCTGGGACCGGCACTGGAGCCGGAACCATGGCTGCAGGGCAGGGAACCGGAACACGGATCCATGGCTGTGTGGGGTGGTACTGGGGCACGGAACCATGGCTGCTGGGGCCAGAACTGGGTCCGTAACCATGGCTGCTGGGGGCTGAACTGGTTCTGGAACCCTGGCTCTTTGGGCTCGTGCTGCCAACCTGGCCTTGCGACCCCTTCCTTTAGGAGGTGTTTGGAGGCTCCGTGGACCTCCAAAGGCCAGACGAGTACCAGCGAATGGCTCCTGGACAGTAGCAAACACTGGGTGAGAAGCAGGGGCTGACGCCAGACGGACCACACCAATGCGTGTGGTATCAAAACAGGAGTTGGGAGACCTGGGTCTGTCAGGATCGGGAAAACAAATTGTGAGGTAATCCAAAAGCCTGGCAGGTAAGAATTTCACCAAACCTTGATTCCTCAGTGTAAGGTGGACTGCTTCTGCCAGAGCAGCATCTCGCTGCTGAACCCTGACCGCTCCTATCCATTGATCAGAGCAGGTAGCCAAAGAAAACGTAAAATCCAATAATTCCTGCTCAAAAGGATCTGCTGGGCCCATATTTCAGGTCGGGTTGTAATGTTACGGTGGAGCGAAGGAAGCAGGTAGGACCCAAATGCAGATTAAAGTAAAAATAATTCCTTTATTTCAAGGCTAAGATATAATCAAAGACAAAACAGAACACTCACCGCCGAACTAGTCATGACACAAGACAACCCGACAAAGAGAGACAGAAAACCCAGAACTTAAATGCACCCAGGACTAATCACATAAACACGAGACAGGTGAGGAGGGAGGAGAAAACACATAGGTACCAGGTGAACACAATTGGGTAATCAGAGAGGGAAACCGACAGAAAGCAAACAGGCAGGAAACGGGGGTGAACACTTTACAAAATAAAACAGGAAACCCAAAGATAGAAAAGGACACGAAAAATACTAACACAGACAAATCCTAACACACACACACACTCGCAAACTTCCCCCAGACCAGTAATCCAAACGAAAATATCTTCCCTCCGTAGTATTTTGATCTTTTGCTCCGCTAATAATCAATCAGATCGATGGATTCCAGAGAAGAGGAAACTTTGAAGACCTTTTTCTCAAAATGAGGACTCGGTGACAGTCATTATATAATGTGACATATTTTGCTTAATATTTGGAGAACAAAAACAATCCTGATATCATTAGAAAGCTGGGAATCTCCTCTTTACAACAGTGTAAACAACTCAAAATGTGTCTTCGGGTCAATGCGACTGATTTCGATGGAGCAGGTCGGTCACTTTGCATTAGGTAAAATAAAGCAGGCAGACATAACAGGAAGAATATGTAAATTTGAACCCAATCAAATAGGACATTGTCACAACATTCAAATGTATCCATGTAAATTACAACCAATAAAAAAGCTAAGATTTGTTTATTTGTTAGGTTGTTTACTTTATTTGTTAAGTTGTTCTGTGTGTGTCAGCCGTTAACCAGATAGAAAGAATAGATACACCTGCAAACATGTCAGAAGAACCAGCGCATGCAGAAAACTAAATATAGTCAATCTAAACTTAAATTGAACAACTGGAAGGTCACATCCCTGACATCCACATCTCCGGAGCCTGGACCTTCATCAATCATAGAAGAACCAGCGAAGCCAGATGAACCCAAAAGCAGCAGCTCTGCGGCCGCAGAGACTGTCAAAACCGCCACCGCCGCCAACTCCACCGCCGTCCAGGCTGGTTCCGACTGCATGGAGGTTTGTTGTCGGGACATTGAGGCGGGTAAAGCTGTACAGCTAACTGTCGAAAAAAAGGAGACTACTAGATTATGAAAAATGTACTTCAACGCAGAATGGTACAAAAACAGAGAGTAGTTCATTCTTTGCAAAACCACTAAACGGGCCTTCTGTGAAATATGCAGATTTGCTGCTGTCAAACGGCTTGTAACTTTCTCAAAATGTGGAGATGATAGCTTTGTTAATACCGGAGTTAATAACTGGAAAAATTGCCCAAGCCTCTTGGACAGCCACGACAAGTCTAATTTGTGTATTCAAAAAAAGTGCGCTTTCTTCAGTCAAACACCAGTCAACATGCTTGTCAAACAACAGCATATTGAGCAGGAAAAAATAAGAGATGGAGCAACTGCGCTGTCTGCAGTTTCTAACCCTACAGGGCCTATAGTAATCAGGGGGCATGCGGATAAGGAGAGCAGCTATTTCAAAAAGCTATTTCAAAAAGCCCACTCTGAAAAGCTTCATGCTCACTGGGAAATATGCATCACACGAGACAATTAATGAGCTTATACATTAAATGTATCGGGAGTCTCTCACCACTCTATTAACTGAAATGAAAAGCAATGCAAAACACTATGCAGTTATTGTGGATGAAACTCGCGATTGCTCCGGGCATGAACAGTTGTCTCTGACTGTACGATGGGTATCAGCTGGTTATGTTGTCCATGAAGACTTCATAGGAATGTATGACTGTCCTAAGACTGATGCAGAATCAATAACCCACTGATAAATTGCAATGTTAACAACCTCATGATAACCTCATATGTTTTTAACGTAGGATCATATACCTGTGTTTAGTCTAGAAAAAGGTAAATGCATGCATTTTATTATAAAGTTGTGTATATTTACAGACTGTTGCAAAAACTAAGAGGCTTATCTGGGGTTACGTACTGTAACCCAGCTTCTATGAGTATAGGCGCAGCCCTCTAGCCCGCTATTGGGTAATCCCACTGCACGTGTGCAGCACTGACAGACTTAATCCACGCCCACCTATGACGTGGGCCGCACCTCCGTGCTCACTTCCGTATAAATAGGAAGATGGCCCGTCCAACTGCTCCCACACAAACAGCTTTTCTTCAGCTATTGGCGGAGCCAGTGGGGCCCGAACCTTAGAGGGCTGCGCCTATACTCATAGAAGCTGGGTTACAGTACGAATCCCCAGTTCTATATGGTATAAGGCTTCGCCCTCTAAGGCTATAGCTATTGGGTTAAGGGCGAAGCAGGATGTAGTCTACGCCCCACTGGTCCGTCCGTTACCAGAAGCACAAAAACACACCTACTCAATTAATAACCCATGTCCATTTCACCGTGCGTAAATGGAGCATCAGATTCCCAGGGAATATAGCATTTAAAAAATGAATATTCTCCATACGGGAAAGAAGGTAGGCTAAATAGGCTACCTGTCGTTTATAAAAAGTAGACACCAAAGTCCCACTTGTTAAAACGATCAAAGAGGGGGAAAAGGGCAGCTCTCTAAGTGCCGACAGGCAGGAGAGAGGGCACGCAGCTGAGTCCCCGACATTACTCACTCTGACAGGACACTCAGTACTGAGTGTGTCAGAGAGGAATGGGAGACATCCCTAAATATAAACACAAATAAAAGAACAGGGGGAAGACCAAGATGCAGCAGTGCAAATGTCTTCCACTGTCATTCCTCCGTGCAACGCCGTGGAGGAGGAAATTCCTCTGGTGCCGTGCGCTTTGAGCTTTGATGTTCTCCAGGGGATCCACCCCAGAGGAGACATACGCCTGTGACACAGCCTCACACAGCCCGTGTGACAGGCGCTGTGCCGACAGAGGCTGCCCTATCGAGCGCTCTCTGTAATGCACAAACAGCCGCTGGGAACTGCGTAAAGCAGCCGTGCGTGCAACATAGCATGCCAGCGCGATGGATATGAGAGAGATGAGATGTGGCTTCCTCCTCTGATGTGTGAGGAGGAGGGAAGAAGCCATCCGAAGTGATCCCTCTCGATCTAAAAGAACTTGTGATCACCTTTGGCATAAAAGCCGGGTTAAGGCGCAAAACAGCTGAGCTGCCATCTCCTTGGATCTGGATTCATGACGGAGCCACAGAGAGAGCAGACACATCACTCACCCTTTTAGCTGATGTCAGAGCCAAGAGCAGAGCTACTTTGGCTGACAAGAACTTCAGGGGGACCTGATCTAAAGGTTCAAATGGAGCTTTACTCAGTGCGCGTAACACTAAGCCAAAAACCCATTGAGGCGCCAAAGCGCGTGACACAGGTCTGAGTCTCTGTGCTCCCCGTAGAAAACGTCAGAGGGTGACTAAACACCGTGCTGACCCCAAACCTACGTGGCAAGATGAAATGGCAGCAGCATATGTTTTTACCGTGCTATAAGCCAATTCCTGTCCAGCAACAGCTGGAGGAACGACAGCACGAGGCAGGGGGCCAATGGGGTCCAGGCTTTTCCCTGCACACCACACGGAGCGCTGTCCATTTGGCTGTGTAGGATGTGTGTTCAGCAGCTGCGCTGATCGAACACCAGCCTGGCGCCGGAGAAGAGCTGTCACTTTCTCTCCTCTCCGCTGTGAGAGTCGCGCTCTCATGCGGGCTGAGTTCAATTCCACTCCCAGTTAAAAAGATAACCTGGGAGGGACGAGGACAGCTCTTCTTCCAGTTGATAATGAAACCCAGGTTTGACAGATGAGATACGAGCTGTATCGTCTGTAAACCGCTTCCTCCCTCCCTGGAGCGAGCCAGCCACAGCCGGTCGTCCAGGTAAAATAACACTCTCATCCCCATTCTGAGTAGCTGCTCCCACCGGCTCCACCCACTTTGAAAAAGTGCGTGGAGCCAGGAATGAGAAACGCAGGAAATTCTGTGTTTCGGGATGATGGTTACGTGGAGGAATGCATCCTTCAGGATTATGGATGTGAACCAGTCTCCCTGGTGAATACACTCCAGCACCTGTTTGATCGTCAGCATGGGAAAAGGCCATTCCCTTGTTGGACACTGACAGATCGAGGATGGGTCTCATTCCCCCCGCCCCGTCTCCTTCGGGACCAGAAAATACCGGGAGTAAAAAACCCTGATTTTCTTCCCCATGAGGAACCCTGGAAAAAAGCTTTCTTTTAACAAGAGTTCCTGCCGCTCTGCACAGAGCGCAAGACACTGTTCCCGGGATGACAGGGTTCCCTGTATCCCGTAGAACTGCGGGGGGGAGAGGCGAACTGCAGAGACTATCCTCTGCCCATCCGCCTGCTCATCCATCTGTCCATCAGACACACGCGCCGCAACCCTGAGTACCATACAGTACTCTGATAGCGCCGGGTGCTGCCTAAACCCACAAGGTTTAAGGTAGACGGATTGAATAGTAAGCCCTGCTGTTTTATTAACCGATAAGTTAAAAAACCCAGCCGGCTTAGGCAGCGAGCCATGCTGCCAAGTAACCAATAGGCTATTGGCAGCCGGCTTAACCGGGGAGCCTTGCTGCATATTATATTCCATCTGTCCATTGAACACACGCGCCGCCACTCAGCGCGCCAACCTGCTCTGGATGTGCTGTGGTTGTCATGGTGACGAGCCACGCCAGAGCCCTCCAGACGCTGCATTTCACACAGGCTCTCATTATGTCCACTGTAACACATTTTCCTGTCAAACAACAGTAAAGCGCCGGAAGTCTCTTCACAGACGCCTGCACTTCACTGCCATACCACAGTACTCATACTGTGAAATGACTTTACAGCCTCTTACTGTAAAAATAAAATACAGTATACTGCTCTATTTTTTCAATTAACAGTAAAATACTGGCAGCAGAGACGCCAGCAATACACTAAATGATACAGTATTCATACTGTTGAACAATTTCAGTTTATTTCTGTAAAAAATTTAATAATTCAAAGTAACATTCTGGTTATAGGGGGCTGCCAGTAGATTAGTGCTGAAAATTGGCTGTAAAATAACAGCAATTGCTTACAGTGTTAAACTGGACACCGAGGTGCGTTCACGCTCAACACCCCTAAGGGATGAGCGGAGCTGTGTGCAGTGCTGTCCTCACTGTAATAATGGCACTCGTGGGCTCATTACGACCGTGTGTAGGAGGTAGGTTTGGGACAGAGTAAAGCCAACAGATATTGTTCTAAACTGTATTAAAGTAAACAGGTATTATCTTGAACTGTATTGAAGTAAACATGTATTATTTGGGACTGTTTTAAAGTAATCCTATATATATAAACCTTCTTAATTACACTCCATGACCCAGACACCCTGACACACACACAGACACTCCCTGACCCAGATATCAACACACACACACATACACTTCCTCTCACCAACACACACACAGGTTCTTTTCAAGGTTCATTCTGGGGCCAATATAATCTCAAGCACCAATATATCTGTGTACAATGTTTGATTGTTTGGGAAAAAATAGTTTGTGTGAAACTTCCTTGGGAAATTAAAGGAGTGGAGTCCGGTGGAAGATAAGAAGTGACTCTCCGCCCCAAATATGTCCATATATACTGTTGTTTATTCATGCCAAATGCTCCCTGTTTCTGACTGGCTGGTCCCGATACCTGTATCGCACAGCAGTAGAACTGGGAGTCCAGAGTACTCTGTAAACTTGTATTGGTGTTTTTTACCATTAAAATTAGATTATTGTTATAACTTTTATGCCGGTGTTTTGAACTCCTTTTCTTATTAATAATAATAATATATACATTTTATATAGCGCTTTTCTGAACCCAAAGACGCTTATTAATCTGATTGAGAGCCGCGTTTGCGTGCTCCAATCCCCGGCAGGACTCACCTGTATCGTCTGGTGTAAAGCCGCTTCCTCCCTGGAGCGGGCCAGCCACAGCCGGTCGTAACTCATATGTCGGCTAACACCGAGCCCTGCCCTGTCTCCCCCGTCCGGAGGAGAGGGAGGATGGGGCCAGGGGGAAATGTTTGCTTTCTAGTAAACAGCTCTGAAAAGAGCTTGTGCCTGTACAGTGCTTCTGCAACGGAGTGCTGAAGAAAAGTGGGAGCAGATTGTAGGGACTACTTCCTATTTATACGGAAGTGAGTCCATAGGTGAGGCCCACGTCATAGGTGGGCATGGATTAAGTCTGTCAGTGCTGCACGAGGAAATATGTCGTCGACGATATTTTGAAGTCGACGCGTCGCTACAGCACTAGTGGACGCCCTCTCAGCCCTGGTCTGGCGGAAACACTGATGTAGAGAATGACGAGGAGTGGGCCAAGCACCGAACCCTGGGGGACGACTTGGGACAGAGGAGCAGTGGAGGAGGTGCAGTTGTTGATGTTGATAAACTGATGTCTGTCGGTGAGGTAGGATTTCAGCCAGGAAAGTGCAGTGTCGGTGATGTTGAGCGATGATTCGAGATGGGACAGCCGGATGGTGTGATGAGGGTGTCAGATTGCTGTAAATGTTGCTGATCTTGGTTTGGAAAAACGAGAGGAAGGAGTTGCACTGTTCGGTGGTGAAGGACGAGGTGGCGTTGTCACAGGGTTTGAGAAGTTTGCTGATGGTGGAGAACAGACGCTTGGGGTTGCTGGAGCCAGACTGAATGAGTTGTGAGTAGTAATTAGACCGGGATGCTTTGAGTGTGTTACTGTACTGCTGGAGATAGTCTTTGTAGATTTGAAGATGGACTGTTAGTGTGGTTTTCTTGTGTTGGCGTTCCAGTTGACGTTTCCTTGATTTCATTTGGCGGAGTTTGTGGGTATACCAGGGGGCCTAGTGTATGAAAGAGTCATTTTTGGTTTTTGTGGGGGCCAGTTCATTGAGACAGAAGGAGAGGGTGATGTTATAATAGTCCACAAGTTCAGATGGGTTTTCCTTAAATTCAGAGGCATATTTGCAGGTTGGGTCGTCAACATGAATGTTAAAATAACCTAAGAGGTTTGCCTGTGAATCCTGCTGGGGTGATTTGAATTAAAGAAAAATAGTCCAGGGGGTTTTGCCACGTTTTGGTCGGATACAGAAAGTCCAGGTTATTGTCTTTAATGAATTCATTCAGAATGTGGCTTTCATTGTGGATGGAACGTGTGTGAGCAGGGCTGCTCTGAGGTGACTTTGCATTGGGGGGGGGGGGGGTTGTGTGGACCGGGGGAGTGGAAGGAGATTGGTCAGATTCACGTGTTGTTTGTTGTGATGGTGTAATGTGGGCGTGCGACAGGACCGAATGGACGGGATGGAGTGTGGTGACGTGGAATGAAAGAAAAACTTACGGCGAGAGCCTCTGTGTGGACTGGAGGACGGCGTTTGCGTAGTATTTCATTATCTGCGAGGATGTCCATGCAGTCCGGAGGCAGGCGGTTTTAAAGGAGTGGAGATCGGACAGGGAGTAGAGCGGCGGCATGATCCGGATAATTGGCGCTAGCACGGAGCTAGCTAATGCTGGGGACCCGGGCACCAGGAGCCGGATGACCGTGGAAGAAGGAGCGGTGTGAGTCCAGGTAAAATCAGAAGGATAATCGACAGCATAACAGGAGAATAATTCCAGTGGTTTCCGGAGGAGAATCGTAGGAGGGGCTGACAGCCTGGTGTAGAGTGGGAGCCGGGTGACCAGCCTACTAGCTTGTTAGCTAGCTTGATAGCCACCGGCTGTAGGCGGCAGGGAGAGACGATGTCAGCGGGGAAGCCGGCTGATCGCACTAGGATGGGAAGACCCACACGAGCCGCGGAGTTAGGGTGGAGTGACGGCCCGTCCACACAGCGGCTTTGGAAAAAGCTTGGAGGTGGGCGTGTCTGAAGCTTGGGGGAGTTTATGCGAGCAACGCGACCAACAACCAATCACATGAATCTCCCGCCCCCGACATACAAAGCATAACATTTATGAGATGAATGTTTATGGTGCTATTTTATGCTACATTCCATGCTGGCTGAATATACTGTCTATGCTTGCTAGCTGTCCATTCAATGTTAAAACGAAGTAAACTGGATATAAACTGCCCAAACAGGCGAAAACCTACCAGTTTCACCCACTGTCTCTGCCACCTCCCTCCATGCCTGGTTCCTCCGGTTTGTATCCCGGTAATTAAATAGGGACTGGTCGTAAAGAACCGGGTGATTTGCTACCGCAATAACTAATTTCTCCTCCATTTGCTTTGGAATATGGAATATGGAATATATGGAATATGTCAATCCCAGCATACACGCGGTTTGATTGGCTAGTGCTTGTACTGGCAGATTCGCATAAACAGGATTTGATAGGCTGACGCTTCTGCCGAGACTTCAAAAGTTGAACATCGCTCAACTTTTGCAGCCTGAAACGCCACGAAAGCTCTGCTCTGCTTCCCACAATGCAGTTTGGCAAAAAGTGACATCATTCAAAGCTTCCAACGCATATCTCCATGTTTTGCTACCTAAAGCTACGTCGTGTGTTGTCTGTATTTGCTTCCCCTGTCGCCAGTTATAATCGCTCAGTGATAATCTTATATTTCTAGAATCTGTGGAATCTCAACTTGCTAGCTACGCTTGTTTGTGCAGATCCGATAAGTATACCGATCGATTTATACCTAGAGTTTTGTGTTAAGTGCATTAGCATTTTTTTTCGCTTAGGGTTCATGGCCACCGACTATCACCAAGCCCCCCGGATGGACCAAGTTTACCGGACGTTGAAGCTAATTTTACTAGTGGCCAAACGACGGTACTACACATTTGTGTAAGTGTGTGAAGTTGGGCTAAAAATACTTTCTCCCATTGACTTACATTGGTAAAGAGTCGTCTGTAAATCACCAGATCTTTTTATATAGCTAAATCAACTACCGAGTTTGAACACTCTTATAGCACTTGTTTGTTTGTCATTAAGTTTACAAGTGGTAAAATGAGCTAAAAGCACAATCTAGAGTTATTTTCTCTCTCCATTCATTTAACTGGCATGCTCTATGCGTACAGGTATTTTTGCTCTCGACAAGCAGGCATGACGGGTCATCTGTGATGTTTTGTCTATATGTATTTTGTATCAATAACTAATTGTTTTTTGTCTTCCTGAACACAACACAATAATAGGTTCAAGATTCAAAGATTCAAAGGTTTTAATGTCATATGCACATAAGCTGATTGATTCAGATTTCTGTGAATACAACACTTGCTTTGTGGTTTTGATGATTTTAATCACAGTCAACTAGTTCAACACACTGACTAAATACAATGTAAGAGACACCGTGTAATTCTCAGGACTGTCTCACAATGAATACACCTAAAGATTGTCATCAGATCTATTTGATGAACCTGTTATTGACTAAATGTGCCAACATGGTCCGGTTCTTCCAATATTTCTGTGAGTGTTTTTCACCTCTATTGAAATACACACTAATGTGGTTATCCTGCAGACTGGCTAACATTTAAAACGTAACAGTTCAAAACACAGTTTTCTTTTTATGGCCAAACTTCTATCAAACTATAAATTGTACAAAATTAAACCTGATTGCTAACGCTGTTGTGTAACCACATCAAAAGTAAAAATAAAATGGTGTACTAAGTTGTATGAGCTTTGGATTTGCACCCTGTTTCTTAATCGAAGTGTTCGAGCATTATCAGTGTAATTCTTACTTTAAAGGTGCAGTTTGTGTTTTTTCATTCTTCAACATAATATGTTCTCCAAGGGCCTTCCCAACCACTACAGCTGCACCAGACTGAAAAAGATTCTAGTTCATCTCAAACAACAACGAAGATGGAAACGTTTTTCCTCTTCAACTTCTTTTGGGCAACTACTCACACAACTTTCTTTTTCTCTTGTCTTTATTTGCATATTTGGAACAGAGTGTCACATCCTGGCCCTGGCTGATCGCCTCACTCCCTCACCTGTGTATTTTCGCTCCCTGTTAATCACATGCCTGGCCTCAATGAGCCTCAGCCGTCCCTAATGATCACTCCTCACCTGTGTGTTTAGTCTGTGCTGTTTCCTTGGTCAGTGCCAGTTCGTCTTGTCTGTATAGCAGAAAGTGCTCCATGTTTCTCTCCTGACGTAAGCTATTGTTCTAGCTGCTTAGCATTTGTACCAACCTAGTTGGTTGTTTTTCGTGACTTCAAGTCAGTACATTTTTTGATCATTGCCGTTTTATTTTTACCTTTTGGATTAAACGCTTGACTAAAGACCTTATTTAGTCCTATTTTTTGCTCGTGCCTGTACTAGTGCTTGATACAGAGGTTATCAAATAGTAATGAAAATGATCAAGTAACTTCAAAATCATTCTTGGAGGTTACTGCCATTTCATTTCTAATCATTGCATAACTCATTTAAAGTAACCATGAATAGAACGTTTATATAATAGGTAAGTGACACATGGGACTTAACTAGATCTACTGACTGCTTAGGATTATTTATTTATATTTTTTAAATGTACATTTGAGCAGATACAAAATAAACGTATCTTATCTTTAAAGGAACAAAACGTAATTATGATAAGCATTGGCATAATTACAGCTTTACTCCTCATTCTTAAAATAAGTAGTTTATCCAAAAAATAATGCTCTTTTTATTATTTGGCATCAAACTACATTCTTAACCACATTTCAGTGAATCTCAAATACAAACTTTATAAGACTTGTAACCCTGCTCAGAAGGTTTCTATAGTAAAAGGCCACTAACTGATTGACCCGCTTGTGATATTCTCACAGAATAGATCATTTGGATAAATGACAGGTTAATGAGTTTCAAGTGCTTCATATTGTGTTTGATTCACGTCCAGGTCTAGGCGTTGTCACTTAATACTTATTTGGGAGTGTGTGAATGTGTGTGACACAAGGAGCACTTCCGTTTGTTTTACCTCCTTCCATACTTCACAGGTTCTGTTCCAACAGGCTCTTTTGGAAATACCTGTGATTATAATGAACACACACACACACACACACACACACACACACACACACACACACACACACACACACCCCCACCCACCAAGTGGAAAGCATCTGGTTGTATAACAGCACCGGACCCAGTGACCTACAAATACCAGGCATTATATATAAGGGATGTCAAAGCTAAGGCTAGCGGGCCAATACCATCCCGCTACCTAGTTTTATGTGGGCCAGGAGAGCTTGTAAAGAATATATTTTATTTTACATCTGCCACTTTAAAGATGATATCAAGAAATTACATGTCCTACAATTCATCTCATTTTTGTTTAATGCGCCTGTTACAGCCGCTGCTACCTTGTGCCCTTAACTCTGTTTGTGTGTGGGTGTATGCAAATGAGCTGTGCAGTTCCTATACTGTCAGTGGCCGTCTCGACCTCGCAACATCCGCGGGGATTGGACAGATGTCACTCAAGTCCTGCCCGCTTCTGTCACGTCATCCGGGGGAGGAGGATAAAGGCTGGGCAGGAACATCCGTCTGGAGGCTCTGTATTGTGTGACAGACGCCTCAACCCTCTCATTGTGATAAAGCCTTCCTCCTGTGATTCTGTAGACTGCCTAGCAGTGTATTCTGTGCTTCTGTAGACTGCCTAGCAGAGTTCTGTGCGAGCACATTGGTTAGCAGTGTGTCGTGGTATTCTGTGTTTAGTGTAGGGTGTGTGTGTGTGTGTGTGTGTGTGTGTGTGTTGTGTAGATCCAGGTTGCTTAGCTCCTGTAGAACCGCACTTAGGATAGTTACATTGTGAAACAGCTTAGACCCAGCATTCCTGTGTGTATATTGTGTAGATCCAGGTGATTAGCACCTGTAGACCCGCACAAGCTGTGTTTGCCCACAGTCCCGTTTTGTTATTGTTTGTTTCCACTTTAGAAGTGAGGTATTTTCTTTCCTTTGTATAGTAAGGGTGATTGTAATGGGTGAATCGGGTGCCCTTTGTGTCCCCCATGCTTACTTCAAAGATTTGATATGAAAGGAAACTACAAAAATATATGTTAAAGCACTGAATTAAAGTAACAGGGTGTTTTGCATTACAATGTAAAACTAAATATATATATATTTAGTTTTTGTTTTATAATAATTAGTTGTCTTTGTAGTAGACAACACACATTTTTGCATGTCCTCACTGAGCATCATCACATATTCATTGAATATTAAACAAATAGCAATTGACAATTATACCAACATTTTGATGCTAATATAATCATATGCTTGTGTACTTTAACTGAGAACAAAAATAATCTGAAAAAATACATGAATTATCTATGAAATTGCACTATTGACACACGTCCCCGAGTTTGGTTCAACCCCGTCACGCTATACATTTTACCCCCCTATTAAAATAATGGATCAGTCCATGTGACATCTGCATGAGGGAGTGACATCACAGAAGTCTATTGAGGAAAAGGCGGCAAAGAAAGGCAAGTGTCAGTTTCTTCTCTTACCTATATTTCATTTTTTTAATGTCAGATTGAGATTATCAAGCTCAACATTTCAACTCTGTTGTATGAATTAATTATAGTAAACAGTACTTTAGGAAAAATTAAACAATAGTTGTGCAAAATACTACCATTTTATGATGTCCTTAAATTCCATGTGGTGCTATGTCTTAGCTACACAAGGTCTCATGGCTACTTTTTGTCAAGAACTTCAACCCTGTCACATTCAACCCTGTCACATTTCTTATAACAGGGTTGAACTGTTGTGACGGGGTTGAATGTTTGACATTTCTTATATGACTAAATGGTAATGTCTGTATCATTCTTAATATTTTTTTAATGTTTAATATTTTCAGACATCACAATGGGAAAAACAGCAGCAGAGAGGCAAAGAGAGTACAGGGCAAGAAGGAATGCAGACCCAGATAGGAGGGAGAATTATCTCAGGAGTGAGCGCAAGAGGTGGAAAAGGAATACTGAGGAGGGGAAAAAGAAAACTATCTGTGATCTGAGTGACAGAGCTAAACGACAGAAGCGTAAGATGTGGAGGAAAGCTAAAAGAAGACAGAAAGAAAGGGAAGCTTTCAGCAATATCAACACTCCTCCACAAAGTCCTAATATTCAGCATGCAGTGCAGCCCAGACCTGAGTCCTCAAGGTCAGGGAAATATGTTGTTAGGTGTGTGTGTGTGTGTGTGTGTGTGTGTGTGTGTGTGTGTGTGTGTGTGTGTGTGTGTGTGTGTGTGTGTGTGTGTGTGTGTGTGTGTGTGTGTGTGTGTGTGTGTGTGTGTGTGTGTGTGTGTGTGTGTGTGTGTGTGTGTGTGTGTGTGTGTGTGTGTGTGTGTGTGTGTGTGTGTGTGTGTGTGTGTGTGTGTGTGTGTGTGTGTGTGTGTGTGTGTCAATGGAAGTGTTTATAATTTAGTTTAAAATATTATAGTGTATACATGTTAGATGTTTATATGGGCTGGAGTTTTGCTAATTATGTATTGCCTGGTTTTGTTTTAGGCAACGTTTGGAGGGCAAAAAGCAATCCCGTAGATCAAGAAACAAACTGCGCGAAGAAATAGAACAACTCAAACATTCACTGAGAAAGGAGAAACAACTTAAAGAAAAGTACAAAAAGAGGTTCCAGCGATCAGCAACACATAATGAATCTCCAAGATCCAAAGTCCGTGAACTGGTCAAGAATTGTACTGTGAACAGCAGGGTCAAAAGAACGTTACTTCTCGATGAAGCCCTTGTTGCTGACATCAAAAGAAATTACCAAAAGAGCAGAAATGAAAGAGATAAGCAAATCATATCTGAGGTTACTGTGGGAAAGATTGTCAAAAGGTATAGGCTGCAGAGATGGTCAGAACAGCCACTGGGGGTTTAAAAAAAACGCAGAAACCTTTTGAACACTAATAGCCTAAGCAAATGTACCAGAAAGCCCGTGAACAGGTCTGCAGATGCATCTATGGAGAACAATGTAAAGACCTTCTTGACAAGAGATGATGTCAGCAGGATAACTACAGGAAGAAAACAAACCATTACAAGAAACAAGGTAAAGATGCAACAAAGGTTCCTTGTAGACACAATAAGAAACCTCCACAGAAGATTTCTGGCAGAGAACAACGTGAGGATCTCATACCCTGCATTTTGCCGCCAACGTCCCTTTTGGGTTGTGCACCCATCCCTGTCTGACCGTGACACGTGCATGTGCAAACTGCACGAGAATCTTAGCTTTCTGGCAGAAAAGCTTAGTCAGTTGAAGTTGATTGAGACCTCAAATCTTGAGGCACTCACTAACATGGTGTGCTGTGATACTATTAGAAAGGACTGTATGTATGGGGAGTGTGAACACTGCAGAGACAAAACAGTTCCACTCTCAAGTACATATGACAGTGCAGAAAGGGTGTCCTATACTCAGTGGGGGACAGAAGATAAGGCAACAATGAATGACCAGGAGGGGCCAACAGTGAAGATAACTGTTAAACAGATTGTTGAGGGCACCCAGGAGCAACTTGCTGAGCAGTTCCAAACACTCCTGAGCAAGTTCAAGAAGCATTCTTTTAATATTAGGCAGCAGTATGCCTACTACCGTGAGCTAAGGAAGAGCATGGCCACTGATGAATGCCTAATTCACCTAGATTGTTCTGAGAACTTTACCTGCAAGTACAGTTCGGAAATCCAAGCAGTGCACTTTGGATCATCCCACCAGCAGGCAACACTGCATACAGGGGTTCTTTATGTAGGTGGCATCCAAGAACCAACCTGTTTCACCACAATATCCCCATCAAAACACAAAAGCCCAGCCGCTATATGGGAGCATCTAAACCCTGTACTGGACCATATGCAGGCAACATACCCAGATGTTTCTGTGGTACACTGTCTTAGTGATGGTCCTTATACTGTAAGGGAATATTTGTATGTATTCATGTTAGTAAACTATCAAGATGCTTAAAAAGATTTGGGTAAGAAAACTGTGAACTGTTTGTGGGGCCTGTGAACATTTGGTTTTGTGAGGACAAAGGAAGAGGGGGAAGGTGTGGAGTTGACATACAGTCATCTCAGATCCCTGTGATAAGGAAGCTGAGCCACTGGGATTGGGGAACTTAAGATGTGAGCTGTTGATACTAATTTGGGCAGCCAATCACTGGTCTGGAAGGGAGGCGCAGATAACTCCTCCTCTGGTCAGCGAAGTATTTAGACAGGAACCCCGCTGTGTGCCTGCCTCTCTCTCCTCTCGCTGGCACAGGTAATTATGGGATCCCACAGATAAACTGTATTTAATTTGTACTGTACTTGATTGTATTGCATTGTATATTACCATTAAAATGGATTATTGTTAAACGGTTACTTGTATGCTCTGGGTTTCCTTCCTGTAAGATAACGGCTTGTGTAGGGACGCGAGGAGATTTAAGAAAGCGGACGAGTTGTCCACCAAAATCTCCTAACAATACCCAGTACAAGCAGAAGGGCAATTTTTTTCTTTTTAGCACTGAGCTGATGAAAAGAGGCCTTAATGCAGGGACTTGGAATTTCTTTGAGGCCAGCCATGGTAAGGGAGCACCAGATGGTGTTGGCGCAGCCTTGAAGAGGACTGCTGACATGCTAATAAGCCATGGCCAGGACATCAAAGATGCACGTGAGCTCTTCAATGCCCTTTTGGAGAGCAATACATCGATTAAGTTGTTCTTTGTCAACAGTGAAACAGTTGAACAGGCACTTGAGAGGATGCCATCAAATCTAACAGCAGTCCCAGGAACCATGCGAATCCATCAGCTGGTAACTCTCGCTCCAGGAGAGATAGTATCTCGTGATGTCAGCTGTATGTGCTCTACCCAAAAGCAGTTACGCTGTGAATGTTGGAATACACAGCATTTCAGCTTTCTCAAGAAGGGGCCAGTGGCAGTGTCACAGAGGCCAACGCAAATCCAATGGGAAGACACAGAGGTGCTGGGGCAATGGTGTGCTCACATACGATAAGGATTTGTATCCAGGAATAATCCTAGCCGTGGATGAAACACAAGTTCAAGTCAAATGCATGCATCGTGTCGGACCAAACAGGTTCTTTTGGCTGTTCGTGAGGATGTGCTGTGGTATGTGTTTGATGACGTGCTTGAGCTCATCCCACCCCCGAAGCCTGTGACATCACGACACATGGAAATTGAGAAAGAAGTGTGGGCCAGGCTTTCTGATTAAAGGATGAAGCAATACTTCACAAACAAATATTCAGAATTCAACGTTATGTACTGAATATTAGTAGCCAAATTAGCAATCAAAATTAGTTACATTTTACCATTATACATTTTATTAGGAATTGTGGTTACTGCTGACCATATGGACTGATTCATTCCATTCATGTTTTTGATGGATTTGTGCTTGATGTTTTTTAAATACTTCATGTTGTATCAAATGTTTTGATAGTTCAGCTGTAATTCAATTGAATGTCCATTTAATTGAATGCATAATCATTAATTGCTCAGCTAAATAAATCCATACCATATAGAAAAATGTGTTGTCCTTTCAACCCTGTTATCATATTCAACCCCGTCATGCTGAGTTCAACCCTGTTATTTAATAGGTTTGTATTAATATTTTAGTGATATGAACTTAATATGAACTTTGAAGTGTTGTATTGTGTTTACAGTGTACAAGATAATCAGACACAATATGAAACCTAAACAAAATTCTAAGTTGAATGCATATTTTTTGATAACATTTGAAGGCCGATGTTGGATAAAGTTCTAATGATCCCCTTTTGCAGCCAAATGGTCTACTAATGGTCTAGAAAAAATCTACTTAACATAGGTGATCCTAAACAAGGGACTTCTGAGGATTAAGGTTCAACAAGAATTAACTTGAATATCTTTTTGAATCATATTCACACAGACTCCAAGTTGTCTGTGACGGGGTTGAACTCCAAACAACTTTTTGTAAGAAGGAAACTCCTAGTAATTATTGGGATTGTATGCCTGAGGTGGGAAAATGTGTTTTCTCAAAGGTTTAAGTAGTCCTCTACCAGATGTTATGATAGAAAATGCAATATTTTAAGGTATTTTCCTAAAAAATGCACCCGATTCAGAGAATCACCCGGCTACTCTCTTTTGGAGACCCTTTTTGTGAACTAGTGACAGGGCATTTCTTACCCCTAGACAAAGAGAGAACGTAACAGCGCCCCTAAGCATCTCTATATAAATTGTTTCCAGCAGCATCACTCTCGCTAAGTAATAGGGAATTAGTACCAAAAATGTATGCCAAAGGTAAGACAATTTTATGAGAGATGAGAACGTAAAAACACGTTTGTGCTTAATGGAGACGAGCCGGCATGTTTCATTAGCTCCAGTACGAGGCAGTGACAGTAAGGAATACAATTAACGACAACATTTCAACACCAAAAACGGAGCCAAGTATGCTCGCCTTAGCCGTCCAAAAAGCCCAAGAGTTAAAGGCAGTCTGCATCCTCACCAGAATGTGACCCGCTTCATCAAAATCCGTCAGATGTGGCAACAAACACGGATTTGTGTCAAAAGCGTGTGTTGATTATAAGCAAATAGAGTCTCGGCTTTCACAATATGAAGCTTGTTAAGGAGACATGACAACTTCAGCGATCTCAGTCTGCTCTCATGTTCCTCCTCAAGGCCGCTCCCCCTCTCGATTCCTTGCTGAAATAATGAGTGACAGGCTGAAATCAGTGGTGATATAGTTACATGGCATGTTCCAGGCCAGAGGGTCTTTCTCCGTTCTCAATTTAAAACAGGCTTTCAGAATATCAAATAGCCAAATTCAGATAATTGACTGAGTTTTTTTTATCTTTGATGTTTTATGCAAACACAGAAAAGTCACTGTGTGTGCCCACAAAGTATTTGTGTGTCCACGTACATGCACACAGTATCAATGCACAGCCATGTGTTATTGTTACCAAAATAATTTGAAAGCAAATTATACAATAGTTGTACACAGCTTGCAAGGACTTTCCCTAGATGTATGCTTTCAGATGTAGTTATTTATTAAGTTATTACTAAAACTAATAATATTCCAATGCATAGGCCATTATGTGACATGATAGCGATTAATGTATATGGTCTCTCAGTTTCAACAGGCCCTTGAGGGTAACTAAACTTAATACAAAAAGTAAATCTGTGCTTGGTAGATTATTTATTTGTTGTAACAATGCTTCATGGCAATACATCTTATACCGTTGGAAAGCCTGTATATTTACCTTTCAAATTAAGCCACATTTGTGAGGAACATGCATTTGTGTTGACAAATCTCCTCTGCCAAAGCCACACAGCAGCCAATCTCTGGTGACTACCCTTCACTGAAATTATGCAACCAGTGGAAATCGCATATCTCAACAGTCTGGGACCAAACTCCATCCTCCAAGATGACAACGCTCCCCCCACAGAGAGAGGATTATCAGAGACTTCTTCCAAAGTTTGGGAGTGGAGAGGATGGAATGGCCTGCCTGCAGTCCTGACCTCAACCCCATTGAACACTTGTGGAATCAACTTGGCCCTGTTGTGCGTGCCAGAGTGACCAACACAACCACGTTGGCTGACCTGGGACAAATGCTGGTTGAAGAATGGGATGCCATCCCACAGCAGTTGGTGACAGCATTAGGAGGAGAGGCTGTTGTGGCTGTGTTTGGTTCTTCTTACTGAGGCTGCTTGTTAAATGAATACATTGTTCATAAATTAATTGTTGCCAATATGTCTTTATTCATCAGACTTTAATTATCCAATCCACCAAACACCACCAAACAAGAGTCAACAGACACAAAAAGCTGTTTGGCATTGGCAGAGTTCTGTCACATTTTTCATGGGCGCACCCCACAGACTCAACTCTGCTTCTCATCCCACAAATGCATGTTCCAAATGTGGCACCATTTGAAAGGTAAATACACAGGCTTTCCAACAGTATAGGATCCAAAGTACCTAACACAAATCGCCATACTTTTTGTGTTAAGTTTGTATTGCCGATGTGGCCCAGGATGAAATAGTCTGACACCCCTGATAAATGTATTTTAGGTTTCCTTGTTTTAAGCCACTTATTCTCAAAAGGTGAGCCTCAGAGCGCCATCCAGTGGAAATAGAAATCCTTTCATTATCTGTTTATGTTGTGAGTGTAATGTTACGGTAAGTCCACACGGCAGCGTGCGTTGAAGCTTGCCGGTGGGCGTGTCTGGCGTGCGATCAACAACCAATCACATTAATCTCCCGCCCCGGACACACAAGCACGCGGTTTGATTGGCTAAAGTTGTACTGGCATATGATTTGATTGGCTGGCGCTTCCGTCAACGCTTGAAAAGTTGAAACTTTTTTGAAAGTTTCAACTTTCGAAGCGAGCAACGGAGGCAAAGTGACGCGATGGAACCACAATGCAGTTCAGCAAAGCGTGACGTCACCCCATTCAAAGTGAATGGGAAGCGTCTCCGTTGAAGCACGCGACGCTGCCGTGTGGACGGGCCGTTATAGCTGTGTGTTGCAGTGTGGGCACAGTTTGTCTGTTTAAAAATGCTACATGTCTGGGACTAAATATTTCTTTGTGTTTTCCTGCTGATTATTTAGCCCCAACAAACATTGCTGTACAACCTGTGCAACACTGCACTCTGCTGTATTCTTGTGTTGTTTCTTTTAAAGATTAAGAACAAAATAATTGAAACATTTTCAGTCGATAGCTTATATTTGTTTGTATTTATTTATAAATACAAACATTAATCTCAGCAAAGACAAGAGATGCAATATGCCAGATTATAGCTAATAGCTCATTTCCATCTGTGGTCCTCAGGCAGGTTCATAACAATCAATAAACAAATAATAACATTGCATGATCTCTATCAGTCAAACTATTTTAAAACCTGATTTAAGTACAGCTCAATAAATTAATACATAGTACACTTTAAATACACTTACATGATCTCGGTCACTCAAATAATTATAAAGCCTGATTTAAATACAGGTTACGAACATAATACTTAGTACACTTCAAATACACTCAAAATAAAATATCTAAGATATAGTATGACAATACAGTTCAAATAAAAACTCAGATTACAGTGTAATTAATGTTGGCACGACTGGTTGCTTAAAATAAAAAATGTTGCACCATAAGAAAACGAGTTAAAATCAGAACAGGTTTTAAGTTCAACTGGAAGAGTATTCCAGTGCTTGATGGCCGTAAACCAAAATGCTGATGGTCCAAAGGCAGTGCGCCTCAGAGGGACGGTTAGATCTGGAGTTTCTGCAACTCTGCTCACGGCGAAACTGAAAAAAGCTCCTCAACGGTGGTGTTGTAGAATTGTGAATGATTCTGAATACCAATCGAACTCGGGAAAGTAGAACAAGACTATCAAAACTGAACAGTTTGTATCTGGACAGTATATTGCAATGATGGTGTTTTAATGACTTTCTATCCATAACTGTTAAGGCTTGTTTATAAAGAACCTCAAGTGGTCTCATAGCAGTCTTAGTTGCTTGGGACCAGCAGGTTATACAGTAGTGAAAATGTGATAGTGTCATGGCATGCAAAAAGGTTTTCGATGCTTCTATGGTTAATGAGTTCCTAATATGTTTACATTTGAAAATGTTATATTTCAGCTTTCTAGTCATGCTTCTAATATGGCTTTCAAAAGTCAAATTGGCATCCAAGATCACTCCCAAGTATTTGACCTTATTGACGTTTTAAATTATTTTACCATTCACACGAAGCTGTGTTGTTTCTTTCTTATTCGTGAAATACATTGTCACTGTTTTGTTAGTGTTTAGAGTAAGACATGAGTCATTTGAACATTGAGCAACTTTGTGCAGCGTCGACGAGAGCTTAGAGGCAAACTGTTCAGCATCTTTCCCATGAGTGTAAACCACCGTGTCGTCAGCATATCTGGACGTCCACATCCTCACAAACAGATGGGAGATCATTAATATATATACTGAACAACAGCGGTCCAAGAATTGAGCCTTGTGGCACTCCGATTGAGCATGGCTTAGTTTCTGACAGTTTATCATTTATACGGACACATTGAGAACGACCAGCTAAATAAGACCTTACCCATTGTATTGTGCTAACTGACAGGTTGAAATTGTTGAGTTTTTTGATACAAAGTTTGATATGGTTTACTGTGTCAAATGCCTTTCGCAGGTCAAGGAACACTGCTCCAACTATCCCTCCTTTGTCGAACTTAGCCTTGATTCCTTCCACTAAATAGCAGCATATTAGCATTAAACCTACTCTGTTTTCTACCTGTCTTTTTAAATTATTCAGGTCTCACCTTGAATAGGAGTTAAAGACATGAGAAAATCTTTTTTTCTGTTTGTGAAATCTGTCAGAAATGTTTTAGCATGCATTAAAAAAGTCTAACTAAAGCAGCTCAATTAAATTAAATTGAAAAGCTAAAAGCTTTTCAACAAATAGTGTTGAACAATCACGTGCATGTGGTGGATTCTTTTAATTTAAGTACTTCAATATCTAAAGCGTAAATACAAATAAATGTTTTTAGCAATTTGTAGTCTTACACCATTCCTTCTTTACACATTTTTCTAATACAAGGCATTTTGTTTAATAAATTGATGCATCAAAAAAATAAAAGCAAGTATTGGGAAATTCATGAATAGGGAAAAGTCGGTCTGTCTTTGGCTCTGCTGCTGTAGAAGTTAAATATCATTGCTCTTTCATCAGCAAGCTTCAGGAAGAAGCTTTGTACTGTAACTCAGTACATTTTACTGTAAATATGTTGGTACAATACTTTGAGGAGCAGTGTGTTTTCCTACTGGGATATGTTGGGGAAATATTTTCGTGGGCCCATAACTTTGACCCAGTTTATCAGTTTGTACTGACCTCAGTGAGCACAGGCACCTGTAGCCTTGGGTGCTGTGCTCTCAGTGTTTTTGTCTCCCTGTTCCTGCCTGTTGGAGTCAGCTGATAGAGGTGTTATAGTGCTTTGCCTGTTTTATCTTGTTATGCAGCATGTTGATTATTCTATTAGAAATCTTCAGAATTGGTTTGGCATCCGCTGTGTCAACTCGTGGCACATGACATGTCTTGTGAATTCTCCGGCCGAAGCTCCAAATAAACCATCAGTGTTTGCCATCAAAGTTCCAGGGGCCTGTACTACGAAACTGGTTCAACCTAACCTGGATATGTTTGAGTTAGCCGGTTGGCCTAATCCAAAACATACGCGCTCTCGCTAAACGGTACTACGACGCGGGTTATCAAGTGGATCGCTCAAGCCAGCCGTGTCCTATCTAGTTAGGTGCGCGTTCACATGAAAGGGGTGGTATTTGGAGCATTCGACCAATCACAAACATGGAGAAGCGCACTGACAGCGCAGCGTCATAGGCTACTTCCTGAATGAAAAGTCAACTATAAACATATAGTTCTTATATGAAGAAGTTAAACTTTAAACATCCATGACTTAAACACTTGATCCAGGATCAAAGCCTCAGAGCTGCAGCTGCAAGGTGAATACAGCTGGTAAAAGAAAAAGTGTTTGAATGCGTACATTAACAGGTTTATGATATCACTGCCCCGTCTAAAACACGAGTGGATCTGATTGAATTACATTTGTCTCGAGTGTTTCGTCAACTTAATGTGTTGCTTAAAATAATACTTCTGCATACAGTATGTGACACTGTGAGTGTTGCACGGCCAGATACGGCTCAGCTGACTCAGATAAGGAGATATATGATACATTATGAAGTGATATGCCGCGGACTGTACTTAATGTACTCTGATCCGGTTACTTATGTCGTGGCAGATATTTAAGTAAGCTTTCTTAAAGCTAATGTTATAATAGTCAGATTGCTCTGAAGATGGAGGTGATATTCTCTTAATGTTCACGTTCACACAGTCGGTGATTTTTGCCGGCCGTCTTTCCTGCGACGGCAGCTTTTCTGTATTTCCTTTCTCCTGTAATATGACTTGATCGCTTTAAACTCCGCACACTGAGCTCTGATTGGTCAGCAGGCGGTGCTTTCACTGAGTTGAGCTCTTAGCCTGCAACCTAACCTGGGGCCTATACTACGAAGCTGGTTCAACCTAACCTGGATATGTTTGAGTTAGCCGGTTGGCCTAATCCAAAACATACGCGCTCTCGCTAAACGGTACTACGACGCTGGTTATCAAGTGGATCGCTCAAGCCAGCCGTGTCCTATCTAGTTAGGTGCGCGTTCACATGAAAGGGGTGGTATCTGGAGCATTCGACCAATCACAAACATGGAGAAGCGCACTGACAGCGCAGCGTCATACTTCCTGAATGAAAAGTGAACTTTAATACTAGTCAAAAATGAAGAAGTTAAACTTTAAACATCCATGACTTAAACACTTTATCCAGGATAAAAGCCACATAGCTGCACCTGCAAGGTGAATACAGCTGGTAACAAAAAAGTGTTTGAATGCGTCCATTAACAGGTTTATGATATCACTGCCCCGTCTAAAACACGATCTGACTTCAATTACATTTGTCTCGAGTGTTTCGTCAACTTATGTGTTGCTTAAAATAATACTTCTGCATACAGTATGTGACACTGTGAGTGTTGCACGGCCAGATACGGCTCAGCTGACTCAGATAAGGAGATATATGATACACTATGAAGTGATATGCCGCGGACTGTACTTAATGTACTCTGATCCGGTTACTTATGTCGTGGCAGATATTTAAGTAAGCTTTCTTAACGCTAATGTTCTAATAGTCAGATTGCTCTGAAGATGGAGGTGATATTCTATTAATGTTCACGTTCACACAGTCGGTGATTTTTGCCGGCCGTCTTTCCTGCGACGGCAGCTTTTCTGTATTTCCTTTCTCCTGTAATATGACTTGATCGCTTTAAACTCCGCACACTGAGCTCTGATTGGTCAGCAGGCGGTGCTTTCACTGAGTTGAGCTCTAGGTCAACTCACTGAGTTGAGCTCTTAGCCTGCAACCTAACCTGGTCCCGACCAGGTTAGTACCCCATCCGTGCTGGCTAGAAATAATGACATATATTTTCAAGGAGATGAGAGACTGACTTTCTAATGAGCAAACTCGTTTTTGGATAACAACGCATTGTGCTCTGAATTTACTTTTTACTGATGTCTGTTGACAGTGCTTCCTGATTTATGAAATTATACAAAAGGGATAACCAAAATTGCCTAAGCAAAATGTTTATTAATATTAATTTTCAATCCCGTCTTTATCTTTAAGGCAAATGGAGTTTGTCTGAACAAGTCAGGAGTGAAATTGTTTATCTCTAACGTATTCAACTGCCTACGTCATCAATCTGTTCCCTTTGCCAAGGACAAGCAACAAGAGGAATCAAAACAAGAGAAAGACAAAACACATCGCTCAGAAAACCTTGAAAATCTATCACTGCACCCGCCTGAGGAATGTCTTGATTATGGGAGACAAATGGAGGAGTCTCCACCGCCCTTCACCCCCCCTATCACCTCTGAGGATACTCCTCCTTCACCCCACAGCTCTCTCTACTCTCCGTTCACCCTCGCCCACCCTCCTGGAGATCGCTGAACACACGAAGGAGATACAGAGGGTTGGCACCGATTCCTTCCTGGAGTTCAAAGACCAAACTAAGGCGATACGCAGGGCTGGCAGCATGTCCTTTACTCCCGCTCCTCAACGACGCCCACCAAAATCACTGCAGAGATGCGCACCATCTCCCCCGTCTTCATCACCGTGCCTACGTCAACCACCTTTAGTTTATCTAATTTAGCAGTGATTCCATGTCAGCCACAGCTTGTTACAAAAAACCTGACTGATAGTGTGTTTAACGAACTTAAACTAGCTTTATTAAATGTCAGGTCTTTGGCAGGAAAAACATTTTTAATCAATGATTTTATCACTGAGCACAATCTCGATTTTATGTTTTTAACAGAAACTTGGATTGAACAAAATAACAGTGCAGCTGTTCTTATCGAATCAACCCCTCCCAACTTTAGTTTTATGAGTCAGGAAAGAATGCATAAGAAAGGGGGTGGAGTTGCTATTCTGTTCAATGATTCCCTTCAATGCAGGAAGACTTCGTATGGAAACTTTGATTCTTTTGAATATGTGGCCCTTCAGCTGAAATGCTCCTCTCGAGCTCTGTTCCTAAATATCTATAGGCCACCCAAATACTGTGCAAGCTTTTTTGATGACTTTACTGAACTGCTGTCTATAGTGTGTATTGACTTTGACCGTCTAGTCATTGTTGGTGATTTTAACATCCATGTTGACAACCCCCAGGACAGAGGGGCTAAAGAACTGTTTTGTGTTCTTGATAGCTATGGACTGACTCAGCATGTGACGGAGCCCACGCACAATAAGGGGCACACTCTGGACTTAATTATCTCAAAGGGTCTGAATATCTCTAAGGTTGTGGTGACTGATGTTGCACTGTCTGACCATTCCTGTGTTTTCTTTGAGAGCTCTATTTCTGTTCACAAATTTTTTCAAAAAGAGCTAACCACAAAGCGATATTTAACTGAAAATACTAGGGAAATGTTTACTCAGAATTTTTCTTCCACACTTGCCCCTGCTAACATCTCAGTAAATGAGCTAGTAGATCATTTTAATTAACAAATTAAAAATGTTATAGACTTTCTCCAATTAAACAAAGATAAAACTGAGGTAATGGTTTTTGGAGCCAAGGCAGAACGTATAAAAGTTAGCGCTGAGCTTCAGTCTGCAATGTTCAAAACAACAGATTAAGCCAGAAATCTATGTGTAGTCATGGACTCCGACCTGAGTTTCAACAGTCACATTAAAACAGTTACTAAATCAGCCTAATATCACCTAAAGAATATATCTAGGATTAAAAGACTAATGTCACAGCAGGATTTGGAAAAACGTGTCCATGCTTTTATCTTCAGTAGACTCGACTACTGCAATGGTGTCTTCACAGGTCTCACTAACAAATCTATTAGAAAGCTGCAGCTAATTCAGAACGCTGCTGCTCGAGTCCTCACTAACACTAAGAAAGTGGATCACATCACTCCTGTTCTGAAGTCTTTACACTGGCTTCCTGTGTGTCAAAGAATAGATTTCAAAAATACTGCTGCTGGTTTATAAAGCACTGAATGGTTTAGGCCCAAATACATTACTGACCTCCTGCTAAATGATGAACCATCCAGATCTCTCAGGTCTTCAGGGACTGGTCAGCTTTCTGTCCCCAGAGTCAGAACTAAACATGGAGAAGCAGCGTTCAGTTATTATGCTCCAAATATCTGGAACAAACTCCCTGAAAACTGCAGGTCCGCTGCAATCTGACTACTTTTAAATCCAGACTAAAGACTTTTCTTTTTGCCGCTGCTTTTAATTGAACTATTCACATCTTAAACTGCACTGTAACTTTTATCCATGTATTTTTTCTTTTAATGTTTATCTTATTATTTTTTCTTTTTAATGACTGATTTTAAATGCCATTGTCTTAATGTCTTTCGTTTTTTGGAAAGCACTTTGAATTGCCTTGTGTTGAAAGGTGCTTTATAAATAAACTTGCTCTGCCTTGCCTAATGTTCACATTTCTGCTCTGGAAATGTATGCCAATAAGCAGACTTTAAATAAGATAATTCCTCATTTGCATGTTCAAAACATATATTTTTGAAAACTGATTCTCTGAATGTAAGTAATCAACTGGGGAAGTTTCTTCGTGATATCTATGAGTTGATTTCTTTACCCTTTATCTGAGCAGGAGAACACGAGTCTGGTTATTTATCTTCTTTATTTTCAGATTAAAATGTACAATTTAGATATGATGCTTGAAAGATAGAACAACAGAATGAGCAGAAACATGACCAGATAACATCTTTAATAAAAAGTAAGATTCAACATGACAAGTGAGGCTGAATATTAATTATATTGTGAAGATGAATGCAATACAAAGACTCAGAAACTGATATAAACCCCATTTAATATCTGTGAAACACCACACAATTGAAAACGTAAAAATATAGAATAGAGAAAGTGATGATTATGATTAAAAGTCTCTTAAAGTCGCTTAAAAAATCAATACAACTTTAAATTACACAATGGTTGTTATTCTAATATAATCTTTATTAAGTTTGATTAAACCCGCTCCAGATTTGAAACTACTCCTATGTGGAAATGTAAGACAGTATTATTCAGTGGTGGAATTAGTTGAAAGATTTCCATCCAATTTAGAGATACTTGTGAATTACTTAAATATTTCCATTTTATGTTGAGTTATTACACAGATTAAGATGTACATTTTTCAAATTAAGTTAATCAAAAGAGTTTCGGGCACAAACAGGGGCAGAAAATACTAAATATTTCACTAAAGCAGATAAGCTTGGAGAAAAGATACATTGAAGTACATTTCCTCCAATGTATCTTGTGAACCACTGAACTAATATACCACATAATACCACATCATAACTACCATTTATAACTGTACATGATGTCACATTGCTTCTCTTTAGTGCAGGGGTGGGGAACCTCTGGGCCGTATACGGACCGCGAGACCATTTGGTACGGCCCTCGAGGTAATTTATAAAAACACGCAAAAAATTAAAGAAATCTAGACCGCAAAATAATTAAACAAGCGAGTGCCTGTTTTTCCTGGCCAAGGTCAGGGTCCTTGAACACAACAGAAGCCTAATGTGTCATAGTGATGGGAATTATGGTTCTTTGAAGGGAGCCGGATCTTATGGCTCCGTTCAAAAGAGTCGTTTTTTAAAGGGGGCAGGGTTACTAGGTTTTTCTGCGAAATAATCACCAGGATAATGATTGACTGTATTGCCAGACCTAATGTCAATAATCGGCATTGTAAACATGACACTAGGTGGTGCCATATCCATGTCATTTATGTCAGTGAATTACTTTGAATTTGCGGACCAACGATTGAACGATAACAAGAACGGCTCTCACCAAGTAGGACTCGGTTCCCCTCGTTCGTACCAAAGAGCCGTTCAAAAGAATCGGCTCGTTCGCGACCGACACGTCACTAATGTGGTATATGTCTCGTCTGACAGGGATGTATTTCTGCCAGAGAGCATTGGAACGCAGCTCCGGCAGTTCAGAAATTGCAGTACCGATAAGGAGCTGTACACATGCCGCAGTTTTTGCGTGGCTGTGTCATTAGTTAAAAGCCCAGTGGCGATCCGTTCATCTGTCATACTGATCATACAGTCAATAACTTTGTTGTTATTAGCATCTGGTTAGCTAGCTATGGTAACGAATATAAGAACACATTTCTACAACCAGTGAGGTAAAGGCACATCTTTATATGATCATTATAGTTATAAAAAAATAAGAGAATAAAGTAAACAGGTATAAAATACTATATGACAGTAAAACAAAGTTGTTATTAATAAACAAGAATACAGTTTGAAAGGGGAGCGATTTGTAAAATATCCATAAAGAAAAATAAATCTGCTTACAGGTCTGTTTCATATGGGTGTTGAGAGATATATCCGATCTCTTAATGTTGCTCTCAAAGTGCATCAGATTGATGCTTTTAACTTCAACATTTAAAAAAAAATCTTCCCGGGTGAGCATGCCCCCCCCCCCGGACCCCCCTAGAGGAGGTTAGGTCCCCCCCCACTTAAATCATGTCCACATCGATAGGAAACTAAATACATTTGCACATATCTTGTGTCCATACAGTATCTTTCTGTTTTGGTGGTCATGCCACAACTGTGCACGTGAATGCATGCGCGAGTCATGGTAAGATATCTGGATTAAGAGGTTGCTTTTTCTTTGCACAGCATGAAAGAAAGGCCAAATGAAGGCTGTGATTTTAGTATTTTTAAGCAGAGGTCAATCATTTGTACGGCCCTCGAAGGATGTTGAAAACATTGAAATAGCCCTTGAGAGGAAAAAGGTTCCCCACCCCTGCTTTAGTGGTCCATTCACAAGATGTCGTCAGCTTTGCCACCTGTAACCCTGACACCTGAGGTCAGCCAGCGCTGCACGAGGGGAGAGGTAACTGCAAGAGAAAGATTATTCTTAATTGATTATACTGGCTTACAACAATGTTTATTTTATAATCAGTTTTTTAGTAACTAGAAGCTTTATAGTATTTTTCCTGGCAACGGTCACATTTACAAATATCGGTTTACTTGAAGTCAAACTAGTCCCTCACCTGAAGCCTGTTGTTGTTGTTGTTTTTGTTGAGCTTTTCTTTGTGTTTCCTGACTTCTCTCCCTTCCTGCTGCAGAGATTGACAGAGCCGCCATCTTACACACACTGATTCTCTCCTTGTTGCCTCCGGCTCCGCTGCCAGTGCTCCTGATTGTCCGGTTGCTGCTGCTGATTACCCTCCCCCCTGTGCATGTAGTACCCCCTGACCCAGGGGAGCTGCTTATCCCTACATCGCCTCGGCTGATAATTTGGTCGCTGCTACCTCCACTGCTATTTTTAGACGAGATCCCAGGGCTTCCCATGCCTCTCCTGCCAGCTGGTGAACTGCTCAGCCACCCGGGGCTAGGGGCTCGTTGGCTGTTGGTTGTCCCCCCTCCACTTGATCGCCCTGCAATCCCCACTGTGCTCCTCCTTTCCTTGGCTGTGCTGTAAACTGGCGTTGAGTCGCCGCTGCCAGTGCTGGTGAATTTCCCAGAGCTGCTGCTCCTGTGGCTCCTGGGCGAGCTGCTGAGTTTGCTTCCACTTCCTGAGCGACTTAAACTACCACCACTACCTACACTGCTACTGTGCCTAACAACACTATCCGAGCTAAGCCTGCCACCACTACCAGTGCTGCTGAGCCTGCCACCACTACCAGTACTGCTGAGCCTGCCACCACTACCAGTACTGCTGAGCCTGCCACCACTACCAGTACTGCTGAGCCTGCCACCACTACCAGTACTGCTGAGCCTGCCACCACTACCAGTAACTCTCCACTCTCCACTATCTCCACTGCCAAACCTCTGCACTATTGGTGGGCTTGTTGCTTGTTGCACTGCCATAAAAGGTCTTTCTACGGTGTCTGCATTGGGTAAGGTATTGCTGCTCATACGTCCAGAACTCTGACCATAGACTCTCCACTCGCCACTCCCTCTGAGACCAAATCTCCCTGTTCCTGTAGAACTTGTTGGAAGGTGCATGGCAGTGGACTGGCTGTCCCTGCTCTGTGGAATGGGTACACCATCACTGCATTTTAGACTGCCTCTGGAAACCATCCACTCTCCACTCCCTCCACTTCCAAACCTTCCTGTGTCTGGTGGACTTGTTGCAGGGATCATTCCCACAGACGGACTTTCTTCACTCCCTGTTCTGGGCAAGCTGCTTTCACGGCCAAGACTACCTCCATAAACCATGAAATCTCCATTCCCTCTATTGCTGAATCTTCTTTTTTCTGGTGCACTTGTTGCAGGGTTTGAGGCAACTGATGGGCCTTCTTCTTTTCTTTCACTTGGTAAGCAAGTGCCACCATCAAGGCTGCTCTTTCGTCCAAGACTGCCACCATAAAATACCCACTCCCCAGTTCCTTTACTGTCGAACCTCCCTTTTTCTGTTCGGCTTGCTACAGGGAGCGTGTTGCCTGACAGGCTTTCTTCACTCCCTGTTCTGGGTAAAGTTGTACTTGTGCATCCCAGACTTCCGCCATAAACCCTCCAGTCTCCACCTCCCTGCCTGAAAGTTCCCTCTACTCCAGTTGTAATGACAGCTTCTGCATTACCACTGACCCTACCTGATGAATTTGCAGCTGTGCCAACAAAACTACTAGCCTTAATACTGCCCCTTGAATTACTCGCCAAATCACTAAAGGTAGTTCCTTCATTGGCTGGGAGACTTACAAAGCTAGCTGACCTTACAAACACCTTTTCACTGTTACTTGTCTCCTTGGCAACCAGACAATCATTGTTTTTCTGTCCCCTCACTTTACCATCCATACTGGCAATCTCTTTCTGGCCTACTGAGCAACACATGCCTCCTTCCTTTATATTCTGAACATCTTTGTTATCTGTAATGCAAGTTGTATCTTTGAAACTCTCCATGGGATTTCTCACATCTCTTACACTTTTACGATAAAGGCCTCCAAAACCAAGCTGTTCCTCTTGGTCTGCTATGATACTAGGACCACCTGGACCTCTGAACTCCATGCCTCCAAGACTGTTTTGCAACGATCCAAAACACAAACTGTTCCCATCTCTGACTATAACGTTGACTTTCCTATTTCTGTCCTCTCCTGGCAAAGTTTGATCGCTACTAAAGGACATAGACTGTTCTTCCTCTTTTGACGACAGAACGTATTTCTCGACTGGTCTCACACGTGTAATCGCCTCAGTTAGATTCAGACAGATTTCGTCGTCTTCTTCTTCTTCACCATTTGGACTCAGACACACCTCAACCTCAACTGGACTGAAACATATATCTAGATCATTTGTACTCATCAGAGAATCAGGACTTTTAACATCCCCTTCTGGATCAACTGGGCAAAATACTTGATCTGTCATGCTCATTAACACCTCTGCCTCATCTGGGCTTAAACATGTTTCTGGACTCAAGCATGCAAATGGCTTTGTTGGACTCATCTCCTGATGGTCAGATAAACACAAACCCACGCCAGAATCAGTTTGACTTAAAATCAACTTTCTTGACTTTGTGATACTCAACACTGCTCCTTGGTCTGTTAAATGAATGATCTTGTTGTCCGACTCAGTAGGGTCCATTTGTTCCTCAAGGGTATCATGGAAACCCACAAATAGGTTCCCTTCTAATTCAAGGTCCTTCAAAATCTCTCTACTTGGAGATTTACTTTCAAGGTTGTAATTGATGTCTTGGCCACCAGATGAAACAGTTGCATTGCTGGACTGTGTATCTGCTTCTTCTATTACTTTTCTTCTTTCGGCATTGGAGAATGTACCTTCTACTTTTACTCCTTCTTCCTTATTATTTCCCCTTGTTTCTACATCCATGTCCTCGATCAGGATTATCTCAACAGAGACATTACCCTGACCCTCCTCAGACCCATGCATGTGAGGTACAGAAATAATGGATGCTGTAACGACAACTTCCCCGTCATCCCCATCAGCTTCTGTTTGAGTCTCCAAACAAGACACAACTTTGGCAGGACCCTGCTCAGTGCAATCTTTGGGAGCCAAGGTCATATATTCTGGTTCTTTCTTTACATCTGCAGTGGTCTCTTTGCTGAGATCGGTTGTTGCTGGATGTGGTTCTTGCTTTGCTTCTTGTTCTGCGCAAATAATATTTTTTGGGACCTTTGTTTGAACGTGTGTCCCTGTTGTATCAGCCTGCAAACCAACGGTGGTAGTTTGTTTATTGGTAAAAGGTTTTGTATTTTCTTGAACAGCAGCACTCTTTGAAGAGTGTGTGTCAAGAACTAATGTGGTGTTTCCTTGTAGAGTATTAATCTTAGAAGCAGTAATATAATCTACTTCACAAGAGACCTTACCCTGATCCTCCTCAGAAGTAAGAATGTGAGATCCAGAAGCAAACAATGCTGTATCTGAAACTTTCCCTGCATTTTCTTCAGCTTCTGCTCGAATCTCCAAACTTAAAGACATGACCTTTGCAGATTCCGGCTCTTTCTTTACCTCTGCATCAGTTCCTTTACTGGGATCAGTTGATGCCAAATGCTGTTCTTGCTTTACTTCTGGTTCTACACAAGAAATGTTTTTGGGGACCTCTGTTTCAACGTGGGTCGTTGTTTGATCAGCCTGCAAACCAGTTCCTGTGGTTATTTGTTTCGAAGTAACATCTTCTGGTTTTGCCAATGTTGTGTGTTCTTGTGCAGTACTTATCTTCGGCTTAGAAGCTTTGCCACCAGCCCCTTCTTCTAAAACCTGGCTAATCTCAGTACTGACTATGGATGAGTTCTGCAGCTCACAATGTTTAGTATGGACTTTATGCTCCACAGGACTGCCCTTTCTGTCCACTGTTGTGCTGACGGTCATGCATTTGCTCTTGGTTCTTTTAGGAAGAGCTCCTGTGCCGTGGTATTCAGGCTTGTGGAATGATCCTATCCGATTTGAAGTGTTAATCGATCTTATTGGTGAGTTTTTCGATTTCTGTTGTATGACATTGTGTGTGTGGCCTCTAAAGACAGTTTGAACCCCCATCATCCTGAGATTTCCTCCCCGAAGGCTAAATGTATTTATTGGTGTGATGTTTCTTTTGTAGGCAGGGGGGCTGGTTTCAGCACAGAAAGATGTGACATTATCCGCGAAGATTAACTGAGGACCTGAGAGCCTTTGAACAGGAGATATAAATACATAACATTAAAAAAAGAACTTATAAAACAACATGATTTGCAAAATAAGTTTCAAACATTATATAATTGTCCTACCCTTGTATGCTTGATGCATCCAGCAGCCTCCTGTAGTCCTCTATCTGGGTCTCCAGCCTGCTGTTTACCTCCAGCAACGCCTGATGCTCTTCAGCCAGCAGAGCGGCAAACTGCAGCTCTGAATCCAGGTCTCTGCACAGGACGCCTGCTTTCTGCTGTAAGTCCTCCAGCTGCAGCTCAAAGGACTCTGTCTGCTGCAGACTGGAGGACTCCAACACCATGTTCTACACAGGCAGACACATACGGTCAGTGGTGGAATGTAGTGAAGTACATTTATTCAAGTACTGTGTCTAAGTGCAGTTTTGGGGTAGGCTACTTTATACTTTTATTCCACTAGATTTTTAGGAAGTAACATGTTCCCCATCAGTGTTTTAATATTATATATGAAGTTTCTGGACTAATATTACTGCTGCAATATGTTGCATTTTAATGCTGTTGATGTTTTAGACTTATTTATATACTGTAAGCCAGTTTAGTCTGCAGCAATGCAACGTTTATAAGATCACATGTGTGTGGCTTTGTCCTGTTGACAACCACATATCTAACATAACACATACATTCTAATGACTAATCCTAATCTCAGTCAGTCTCTCATCAACTAAATGTTTACACAGTCAATACCAATGTTTTAACTTCAAGTGTCTCTAACCAGATCCTGCAGCTGTGCGAGCTCTTCCTCCAGACCTCCTGCTGTTCTCCACAGCTCCTCAACCTCTGCCTGGATGACCTCTGACCCTGCTCGAGGGTCAAAGGTCACCGCTGGAGAGCTCAGCAAAGACACCTGAACGCAACAAACCTAACATTAAAAACCTGCTAACCCTTTATAATAACCATTGTTAATTCCATTGTTAATGAGTACTTATTTCATTTCTGAACAGTAAATAACTATAAGCTCAAGTTTTGTGAACTATCAAGTTAGTATTTATTAAAAATGTTATTATAAAATGTTCCCAAAACTCCACTAAGTTTAGAACTGGGGTGACAGAACATTAGAGCTCCAAAAAATTGTCGACATTAAATTAGGGCTGTCAGTCGATTCAAATATTTAATCGCGATTAATCGCATGATTGTCCATAGTTAATCGCGATTAATCGCAAATTAATCGCACATTTTTTGTCTGTTCTAAATGTTCCTTAGAGGGATATTTTTCAAGTTTGTAATACTCTTATCAACATATGAGTGGACAAATATGCTTTATGCTAATGTTTATTATCGTTTGAACAATGACAAATATCGTCATGAATATTACATGAACACAACAATCTCTGAACATTACAAATATTCGCCTCAATTCAACCTGGAGTGTGTGTGTGTGTGTGTGTGTGTGTGTGTGTGTGTGTGTGTGTGTGTGTGTGTGTGTGTGTGTGTGTGTGTGTGTGTGTGTGTGTGTGTGTGTGTGTGTGTGTGTGTGTGTGTGTGTGTGCGTGTGTGTGTGTGTGTGTGCGTGCGTGCGTGCGTGCGTGCGTGCGTGCGTGTGTGTGTGTGTGTGTGTGATGGATCGTTGGAGCTCTGTGCAACTCCAGGCATATGCTCGAACGGGAGCTGCCTGGACGCTGCGATTAGGGTTGCCAACTTCCAGAAATGGAGAAACGGGACACAGGCATGTGTCCCCCGCGCGCGAAGATTTGCGGGTTTCTGGCGGATTGAGTTACTTTTTTTTGTTACTTTATTTCGGTTTTAGGGTTAGGGTTATGTTATTTAATTCTTTTGGGGGAGCCAGCTCCCTAGGGTTCGAGGGGTCAAACCCCCAAAAACCCTCAAAATGCATAGAAAACTATGCATAACTATAACACAATACAAACACAATGGTCTTACACCTGCATTAGGCTACTTCATCACATTGTACATCAGCATGTTCAAATCGGATAGGTGGGCTGGGCACTAGGGACATCTGGGCACCTCGATGTACAATTGGCTATTTTGTCCAAAATGTTAAAAAATAAATATTTGAAAAATGGTATTAAGTAATGCAAAGTATACATGATGCGAACATGCACGGTACATCATTATTAGATTTAATGTTATCCTTCAACCAACCATTTTCCCAGCATTTTCCCATCAATCAGCTGACTGACTCTCTCACACACACACACACACACACACGCAGAAGACCCGAGACAGATCTCCACTCACGGGCTTTACCCAACTGTGTTTTTCTTCCACTGTTTGTTGTAAGACACAAGTCTTTTGTTTTTAGAAGGGCCAGGGCCCAGAACCACATCCTCTCTCTCTTCTCCTCTTTCATTATCACCGGCAGCGCTCAATTTCCCACAGGACTGAACAGGCTGACATGCCGCACAAACAATGATGCCGCGCCCGCGGCCCACCGGAGAAAATCTCACACACACGTGCGAGCATTGTGCCTGCCCTGTCAACTGAGCGGTCCAACCTGATCTCACCAGAATGCGTGACTCCACCATGACTCCTTAACACCGCATTGCGTGGTGGAGTCACGAACTTTGTTACATTTACGTGTCGGCACCACGCAAACAACCCCAATGTAAAGTGAATGAGGCTCCTTTGTCGTGGTGCGCACACACATTTCTACAACGTCCCGCAGTGAGATTTTATTCTATAAAACGTTTTTTTAAATCTACGTTATAGCTTGTAGTAACTCACGGGAGGCTTCTTTTATTTTATTTGTATTCATAATAATTAAAAAATTTCGTCAGAATGTAAAAATTAAATTAGTTACGAATTTGTGTTCTCAAAAAACAGTGCATTGTGTGTAATGCAACTGTGATTTTTATTAAATTAGTTAGTTTTTAAGGAAGGCCAGAGCTTCAGCTGTGTCAAATAGATTGTTCCCTTTAATTAACGTTATTTAAAAGATAATGATCATGTCCCCTGTATTGTATTACGAGCGTCCATTCCCATTGGATAACGGAGAATTTTACACCCGGAAGTAAGTATTCTCCTTACTGTCGATTGATTTTACAGTGATATCTGCACTACTCATCGACTAAAAAACACCAGATTATCCTTGTTAATTACACAACATTGATTGGTTTGAATTGTGTGCAATGCTTTTGTATTTTCCCCCTTCAATTCGGAGAAACAAATGTTTTTTCGGAGTTTTAGGATGGCCGAAGACACTACACTACCCAGAATCCTCAGCTATCGTTTGGGACTACACCATGTGCCTTGTTTGACAAACCCGTGATCAGTCCTCAACCTCTGTGATTGGATGTTGGAGTGGCAGTGTGCGAAGTTTACACAGACACAGAGCGTCAAAAAGGACTTTGAAATGGAATGAAACCCATCGACGGCACACTATTCAAAACAGGAATCGAACGTGTCCTCCCCCCCCCCCCCCCCCCCCCCCTTAGGTCACAGGCTCCTCCAACAGTGCTACGCAATAAAACAGATAGGCCTACACAGAAAAAATTGTGAAATAGTGCAATAAGAGTCTACAAGTGATTGGAATATGATATATTAGATAAATAATTTCTAAGTGATAGTGAAGTGACAGTGAAGTAAAAATGAAAGACATTAAGAAAAAGGCATTTTAAACAGTCATTAAAAAGCAACACAATCTTCCTGCATTGCAATTACTCTAAACGTGCAATAACGTGCTTTAACCAGTAGGTGGTTTGGGTTAAAAAGCTGTAAAGTTTACAGTGTTAACAAAATAAAATATACTGCTGTTTCTGGTTTAGTCAATGATATAAATATAGAATAGAAAATATCAAGAAGATACTCAAATGATATCTAGAATAAAACAGTTTAGTGCCTGATAGGAGGATGTGCTAACTAATAAGGCTTTATTTAAACATTAAAGAAAACTTTAGGTTAAGGTCTTCTTTTAAATAGGAAAAAAGCTTTGGGGGTATCTATCTACAGATAAATATTAAGCCTGACAAAGTCTAAATTGCATGGTTTGTTTTGGAACTTGACAATCAACTTCCCTGCAATGTTAACTATGTTGAAGCACTTATTTTAACTGATATTATACACATTAATTATAATCTTATGTATGTAGATAGTATAAGAAATGTGCAGAATACGACAGTGTAATGGTGGAAGTATACACACATATTGATAGATGTCTTGTAATGCACTGTTGAGGAACCTGTGACCCAAGTTTTTCATTCATTGCATAACTACACTATTGTGTATATGATATGTCAATAAACCTTAGAAAATCTTGAAATCTTGAAAGGGATGTGCAAAATAGCAATTATATACAGTCTTTAATTAACTATTAGAGAATAACGAGTAATGAATATGCTTTTAACGGATCTCAGGATAAATATTTAGTCTTCTCAAGCACCAACTATCTAATATCTCGCCTGATTGTTGGCACTTGACAATCACCTTCACTGAATTTCACTCAGGTGTAACTAAAGTCTGATTTAATATTTCACATCATTAATCCAAATCTGTAAAGTAACTCAAATAAATGTAGTGGAGTAAAAATACCAGGTTAACCTTAAAGAAAGCCGTCAGGATTATAAAAGACCCCATCACCCCAGTCACAAACTGTTCTGTCTGCTGCCGTCTGGCAGGCGGTACCGCAGCATCCGGACTAAAACCACCAGACACAGAGACAGCTTCATCCCACAGGCTATACGATTATTAAACACCTGAACTTAGAAACAACATCCATAACATTCATCTGGCTGCTACTTAGAAATTATTTATCTAATATATCATATTCCAATCACTTGTAGACTCTTATTGCACTATTTCACAATTTTTTCTGTGTAGGCCTATCTGTTTTATTGCGTAGCACTGTTGGAGGAGCCTGTGACCTAAGGGGGGGGGGGGTGTAGGACACGTTCGATTCCTGTTTTGAATAGTGTGCCGTCGATGGGTTTCATTCCATTTCAAAGTCCTTTTTGACGCTCTGTGTCTGTGTAAACTTCGCACACTGCCACTCCAACATCCAATCACAGAGGTTGAGGACTGATCACGGGTTTGTCAAACAAAGCACATGGTGTAGTCCCAAACGATAGCTGAGGATTCTGGGTAGTGTAGTGTCTTCGGCCATCCTAAAACTCCGAAAAAACATTTGTTTCTCCGAATCGAAGGGGAAAAATACAAAAGCATTGCACACAATTCAAACCAATCAATGTTGTGTAATTAACAAGGATAATCTGGTGTTTTTTACTCGATGAGTAGTGCAGATATCACTGTAAAATCAATAGACAGTAAGGGGAATACTTACTTCCGGGTGTACAATTCTCCGTTATCCAATGGGAATGGACGCTCGTAATACAATACAGGGGACATGATCATTATCTTTTAAATAACGTTAACTAAAGGGAACAATCTATTTGACACAGCTGAAGCTCTGGCCTTCCTTAAAAACTAACTAATTTAATAAAAATCACAGTTGTATTACACACAATGCACTGTTTTTCGAGAACACAAATTCGTAACTAGTGTAATTTTTACATTCTGACGAAAAATAAAAATGATTATGAATACAAATAAAATAAAAGAAGCCTCCCGTGAGTTACTACAAGCTATAAAGTAGATTTAAAATAACGTTTTATAGAATAAAATCTCACTGCGGGACGTTGTAGAAATGGGTGTGTGCACCACGACAAAGGAGCCTCATTCACTTTACATTGGGGTTGTTTGCGTGGTGCCGACACGTAAATGTAACAAAGTTCGTGACTCCACCACGCATTGTGGTGTTAAGAAGTCGTGGTGGAGTCACGCATTCTGGTGAGATCAGGTTGGAGCGGTCCTAGTGCCCTTCTCATACAGCACACAGGCACGTAGCCAGACACACTGCATTGCGTGCAAACAGAAACATATTTATTATTTTTCCCTTTACACGGAGTCTGGGACAAACAGTCCCGTATGGGACACGCCCCTTTTGGCTCAAATACGGGGCGTTCCGGCTAATACGGGGCGTTCCGGCTAATACGGGGCGTTCCGGCCACCAGATGCTAACAACAACAATACACGTAAGGTCTCTCCCGGTCCTCCCGATGGTCAGTCAGTGCCTGCCGTTGAGCGTGGAAGTGTGGTCTGCTGCAAGCGGGCGGCAGGAGCGGGGCTGTCAGCATCAGCTTGTAGATGGTATTTTAAACTCGATGCGCTCTGAAACTACGGGGTGGCTGAGGACAAAAAATGCACATGCGTTAATCGCGTTAAAATAATTAGTGGCGTTAATTTTTTTTTAACGCGTTAACTTGACAGCCCTATAAAATATATATACTTTTTATCCTGTTAAGCCCTTAGCCTGTTTTTCAGGCCTCAGGCTCGAAAATGACATGCCCAGAACACAGTCGTGTGCAGTGTGGGCCCTCGCGTCTTTGCGCCTGTTGGGGCCGGTCGCCGGTCATCTTGGCGTCAAGTCGACCTACACGAGTCCTCTAAAATGAGCCGTTTGTCATTTCTCTAATTTTTGCATCCTCGACTCCTCGGTACTCCGGCAGCGACCTGGAAATGGATGTCGGCACGCCCGTCTTGATGGAAAACAAATTTCTCTAAAGGCTCATCGAGGATTGATTATCGAGGAGGCTGTCTGGAGGAACCGTAACCGAGGATACACTGATTTAGAGGAGAGAGGAGTCTCTCTGGAGGAGCTATAACCGAGGGTACAAAGATGTAGAGGAGAGAGGAGTCTCTCTGGAGGAGCTATAACCGAGGATCCACTGATGCAGAGGAGAGAGGAGAGAGGAGAAAGGAGTCTCTCTGGAGGAGCTATAACCGAGGGTACAAAGAAGGAGAGGAGAGAGGAGTCTCTCTGGAGGAGCTATACACGAGGGTACACTGATGTAGAGGAGAGAGCAGTGTCTCTAGAGGAGCTATAACCGAGGGTACACTGAAGTATTCTTCTGAGACGATTTCAGCCAACAGTGATGTTTAAAAGAGGTGTGACGCATGGCTGGACTTCTGTCAACGAAGCACAGCTCTGCAAACTGTTCCCGTTGTGATTATAAGTTATTTGAGATGATCAAATGTGCATCAGACTTTCTGCCCTTTACCGTTTGTTTACTCACTAATCACATGTCCCCTGGATGTTAGGTGATGTTACAGTGAGAACAGCTGCTGAGGTCAGTGCAGAAAGCAGAACAGTGTGTATAATATATATCGCTCAATAATAAGCAGGCCTACATTTCACACTTTATTTGTAGGCTTTAGGAGATATCTACAAATACACAGTAGATATTTTTCATGAAACCATATAATGCTTCACATAATAAAATATACAAGGGCTGTAGCCTGATACAGTGGGGCAAAAAAGTATTTAGTCAGCCACCAATTGTGCAAGTTCTCCCACTTAAAAAGATGAGAGAGGCCTGTAATTTTCACCCTAGGTACACTTCAACGATGAGAGACAGAATGGGGGGAACAAATCCAGGAAATCACATTGTAGGATTTTTAATGAATTAATTGGTAAATTCCTAGGTAAAATAAGTATTTGGTCACCTACAAACAAACAAGATGTCTGGCTCTCACAGACCTGTAACTTCTTCTTTAAGAGCCTCCTCTGTCCTCCACTTGTTAACTGTATTAATGGCACCTGTTTGAACTCGTTATCAGTATAAAAGACACCTGTCCACAACCTCAAACAGTCACACTCCAAACTCCACTATGGCCAAGACCAAAGAGCTGTCAAATGACACCAGAAACAAAATTGTAGACCTGCACCAGGCTGGGAAGACTGAATCTGCAATAGGTAAGCAGCTTGGTGTGAAGAAATCAACTGTGGGAGCAATTATTAGAAAATGGAAGACATACAAGACCACTGATAATCTCCCTCGATCTGGGGCTCCACGCAAGATCTCACCCCGTGGGGTCAAAATTATCACAAGAACGGTGAGCAAAAATCCCAGAACCACACGGTGGGACCTAGTCAATGACCTGCAGAGAGCTGGGACCCAAGTAACAACACTACGCCGCCAGGGACTCAAATCCTGCAGTGCCAGACGTGTCCCCCTGCTTAAGCCAGTACATGTCCAGGCCCGTCTGAAGTTTGCTAGAGAGCATTTAGATGATCCAGAAGAGGATTGGGAGAATGTCATATGGTCAGATGAAACCAAAATATAACTTTTTGATAAAAACTCAACTAGACGTGTTTGGAGGAGAAAGAATGCTGAGTTGCATCCAAAGAACACCATACCTACTGTGAAACATGGGGGTGGAAACATCATGCTTTGGGGCTGTTTTTCTGCAAAGGGAACAGGACGACTGATCCGTGTAAATGCAAGAATGAATGGGGCCATGTATCGTGAGATTTTGAGTGACAACCTCCTTCCATCAGCAAGGGCATTGAAAATGAAACGTGGCTGGGTCTTTCAGCATGACAATGATCCCAAACACACCGCCCGGGCAACGACGGAGTGGCTTCGTAAGAAGCATTTCAAGGTCCTGGAGTGGCCTAGCCAGTCTCCAGATCTCAACCCCATAGAAAATCTTTGGAGGGAGTGTTGCCCAGCGACAGCCCCAAAACATCACTGCTCTAGAGGAGATCTGCATGGAGGAATGGGCTAAAATACCAGCAACAGTGTGTGAAAACCTTGTGAAGACTTACAGAAAACGTTTGACCTCTGTCATTGCCAACAAAGGGTATATAACAAAGTATTGAGATGAACTTTTGTTATTGACCGAATACTTATTTTCCACCATAATTTACCAATTAATTCATTAAAAATCCTACAATGTGATTTCCTGGATTCTTTCCACCCATTCTGTCTCTCATAGTTGAGGTATACCTAGGATGAAAATTACAGGCCTCTCTCATCTTTTTAAGTGGGAGAACTTGCACAATTGGTGGCTGACTAAATACTTTTTTGCCCCACTGTATATATGATATGCTTAGGAGCTGTGTGTGTGTGTGTGTGTGTGTGTGTGTGTGTGTGTGTGTGTGTGTGTGTGTGTGTGTGTGTGTGTGTGTGTGTGTGTGTGTGTGTGTGTGTGTGTGTGTGTGTGTGTGTGTGTGTGTGTGTGTGTGTGTGTGTGTGTGTGTGTGTGTGTGTGTGTGTGTGTGTGTGTGTGTGTGTGTGTGTGTGTGTGTGTGTGTGTGTGTGTGTGTGTGTGTGTGTGTGTGTGTGTGTGTGTGTGTGTGTGTGTGTGTGTGTGTGCAGTGAGTAGGTGTGTGTTGTGGAGTGTATAGGAGCAGTTAGCCAAAATTTCCTTAAAATGCACCCTGTATCAAGATTGATGCAAAACAAGTTAAATGTGACCTTGTTAGAGAGGTTTAGAAAAGAAAAGTCCAGGCGGACTCACCTCTGGGTACATTTGGGTGTATTTGCCGTATCTCTGGAACCCATTGGTCGATTTGGGTGATTGACACCTCTTTGTAACAGTTAGAGTATAAAATATTGCTACTGTGAGTTATGTGCTAAGTGCGTTAGCATTTTTTCGCATAGTGCTAATTCAGACGCTTGGTGTTACCCTTGTGTTTTGTTTAGCTAAATATGGTTAATATTGTCTGATAGCTGAGTTTCTTCCCGTTAAGTGGGTATGACACATTAATAGGTTGTTTATTGTTAAGAATCCCTGAGACACAGTTTCGTGCAATATTGTTGTGTTTGCCCCCGTCGGTGGGGGCAATTGGGCTTAAGAGGATATTATACTAGTTTGATCAATCAATTCATCATTAAAGAAATGTTTGATGCTTGAAACATTTCAGATCTTGTTGTTGTCAGCTTTTGCAAAATAGAGAATGTATAATAATGTTCTGACATTTTATAAAGCAACAATTTAACCTATTTAAAAAAGTGTATATTAATTCATGATAACATGAATATGCAAACTTGTTTTCTTTGGGTTTAGGCCGGTTGGGCCGGTGCTACAGATGTTGGTGTACCTGGGTGTTGTAGCACTGGTTCTGGTGGAGCAGCGTCTCACTGGCCCTCCTCAGGTGCTCCAGCTGCTGGATCAGATCTGATGAGCCCGCCGTCTGCATCTCCACAGCTACACCCCCTGACGCCTGGGCGAGGAGACCCCGTGTGTTCTGGACAGGTAGACAGGAAACAGGACGTAAACTTTCATGTGAATAATCTATGACATACCTGTCTCTGATATATTATAAACACACTTTGTTATGTTGTATTCTGATTGAAGCTTTGTATGAATATAGGCACTCGTAAATAAATAATGCATTATAGTATTATTATATTGCATTTCAATATGTTACAATGCATCACTATCTTCATGTTATGCATCACTTTCTTTTTATAATGCATTATTTCCTTTTCAATTTCCATTGTATTCTTTTAAAATACAATAACAATCTAAATATGATCCATTACATTATTATCTTTTAAAGTTGACTACTTTATCTTTGTAATGCTTCACTATCTCATAATTATGCATTTAAATAATTTAATAATGCAATCCTGTCAAAATGTACAAGACGGTTTCTATTTTTATTTGGCATTTATTTAAGTAAAATATATATAATTATTCCTAAAGATTCAGTGAATAGGCAGCAGTCATTACGTTTTACATTTCTGACCTCATAATGAAATGCTTTATCATGTGTTTTAATGGTGCTAAAACATTAGGAATGTTTATGAGTGATTATAGTCATAATTAAACAGATCTATTATCCAATTGTAATCCATTAAAAGTATGTTTCTAATGCAGTATAGACATTCTCTTCTTATTCTGGTTAGACATGGGCATCATAGATTGATTTTAATTGTGGTACCTGCTGGTGTAATGCATGGTGTTGCTACCTGATGGTGTAATGCATGGTGTTGTTACCTGCTGGTGTAATGCATGGTGTTGTTACCTGCTAATGTAATGCATGGTGTTGCTACCTGCTGGTGTAATGCATGGTGTTGTTACCTGCTGGTGTAATGCATGGTGTTGCTACCTGCTGGTGTAATGCATGGTGTTGCTACCTGCTGGTGTAATGCATGGTGTTGCTACCTGCTGGTGTAATGCATGGTGTTGCTACCTGCTGGTGTAATGCATGGTGTTGCTACCTGATGGTGTAATGCATGGTGTTGCTACCTGATGGTGTAATGCATGGTGATGCTACCTGATGGTGTAATGCATGGTGTTGCTACCTGCTGGTGTAATGCATGGTGTTGCTACCTGCTGGTGTAATGCATGGTGTTGTTACCTGCTAATGTAATGCATGGTGTTGCTACCTGCTGGTGTAATGCATGGTGTTGCTACCTGATGGTGTAATGCATGGTGTTGCTACCTGATGGTGTAATGCATGGTGTTGCTACCTGCTGGTGTGATGCATGGTGTTGCTACCTGCTGGTGTAATGCATGGTGATGCTACCTGATGGTGTAATGCATGGTGTTGCTACCTACTGGTGTGATGCATGGTGTTGCTACCTGATGGTGTTGTCTCTGCAGCTCCGTCAGTCGCTGTATGAGGTCTCTCTGCAGTTTGTGGAGCTCTGGCAGAGTGTGCAGCAGCAGCCCCTCCTGCAGCTGCCTCATGTCACTGAGCTCCGCCCCCACACTACCACGACGCTCACTCTCCTTGTCACACCTGTTCACACAGCAGGGCATGATGGGACATGTGTTGAAGGTATGTGGATTACTGTTGAAACCTGAATCACTTTCATTTTGGATCAATCAGAATCAAGAAAACTGTATTTATCCTGGATTGAAATTGTGTTTTGTGATCAAAGGATGAAATATATTTGAAATATTTATATGAAAAAAAACAATAAATATATATGTTTTAATGTGTTTATTACAGTACACAATAATATAAACATTAATATATGAATGGATGTTAATAATTATATTATCAATGCTGTGTTTCTGAGATATGAATGAGTAGGCCTACTATTTTATTTTATTTTTCTTCTTACAAATGAAAAATGTTATGCTGAGTATTTACACTCTTTAAACTCAATTACCTGTGGAACCCGTGATCCACACAACCCAGTCTCACGGCATCTCGTGTTATAGTCACGACATTTAATCTATTGATTCGTGTTCACCATCACGATTTCCCCCTTATTTTCGTGTCACACAGAACGATTTTAAAAGCAATGTATTTCTATTGGTAGTGTGTTTCGTGCCTGCAGCACGTCTTTTTGTCCGGTCGGGTCTTGGAAGACCGGAAGCTGTGGGGTTCATAAAAACATGTTCTTACTCAATATCAAGCCACGGTTATTGTTTTTATTTTAAATCATATTATGTCGGACTTTTTTTGTCGTCTGTGAGGAAAATAAATGGGGCTCAGAGCCTCAGGATACTGAAATCTGTATTTTTAAAATCTTTTTTTCCTTCTAATTTGTTATTCTTTTCTAAATAAGACACTGGTATTTACTCAACAATAACACACAATTATCCTTGCTTTTATTTATTTGTTTAATTCTATAATCTCTGGCTTTTTTGGCGTCCGTCAGGAACTGAATTTCAAAATAAAAATAACCGGAAACAGATACACACCCACTGAACTGATTACCCAAGATCCTCAGCTATGGTTGAAGCTCGGTGATTGGATGTTTTAGCCGCAATGCACGTTGGGATCTGGTGTTTATGCGATATAAAATCCGAAAAACTTTTTTTTTTAAAAGAAAATAATACTTTATTCCGAGTGTGCTTGCTTTTCTCTTTGGAAGTCATCACATAACGGCATTGTAATACACGGTTCGGCTGCATTTAATATTACACATCTGCCGTAGTTCTTTATTTATAGAGCCCTGATCAGAAGACTTCTGGACAAACTGGAAGAACTGCCACCGAAACTGAATATGTGACGTGGATCATAAATATATCAGCATAAACAACATCTTCAATTTCTCTTCACACAATACGTCTCCTTGCAGTATCAACACTAATTCGGCTGACTTTTACATCTGATCCAATTGGTAGATAGCTTACATTTACATCATAACGGTGCACAGCTGATAGAAAGGGACTTGTAGTTTTTAAAGATATTACTGATTTTCTTTGAATATAAGAAAGTAAATACTGAGTTGAGAGAATAGTCAGGGGTTTTGGGTGATGGGAGACACATCTATGGAATCACAATTTCAATAGCTTACCATTAAATGACGGATATACCTTTCTGTCTGTGTCGCATTAACACCAGATCCCAAAGTGCATTGCGGCTACAACATCCAACCATAGCTGAGGATCTTGGGTGATCAGTTCAGTGGGTGTGTATCGCAATGATGCTCGAAATGTCCCATATAGGCCTACGTCTGTTTCCTGTTTTTAAGAACATGTTTTTATGAACCCCACAGCTTCCGGTCTTCCAAGACCCGACCGGACAAAAACACACTACCAATAGAAATACATTGCTTTTAAAATTGTTCTGTGTGACACGGAAAAAAGGGACTGGGTTGATCTACAGCTCGCTCTTATTTAGATTTTTTTGTTATGTTCAGAAGGGCGACAACTAACACATATTTTAATCATGGATTGATCAGTAGATTATTCTCTAGATTATTGGCGGTAGTAAAATGTCAGAAAAAGTAAAAAAAAGTCCAAGATTGACCTTATATTATATAAGTAAGAGAAAAGCAGCAAATCACCATATTGAAAAAGCTGAGAACTGCCTTTAAAGAATGAAAAATAACTGTATTGATTTATTGATTAATCATTGCACCTTTAGTGTAAATGAGATGTACCTGGAGCTGAAGTCGAAGACGGTGAGCTCTGCGTCGAGCAGCTGCAGCTTCACCTCAGCCTGGGCCAAGAGACAATCACTGATCTGAGAGAGAGAGAGAGAGAGAGAGAGAGAGAGAGAGAGAGAGAGAGAGAGAGAGAGAGAGAGAGAGAGAGAGAGAGAGAGAGAGAGAGAGAAACTATATCTTTTTATACGTTACATTACATTTCATTTAGCGGAGGCTTCTATTCTAAGCAATGCGCTATACTACTACTATCTTGCTAACTGCAATCAACCATAAAGAAATCACAGGGTACCTTGGTTGGTTATTGGCTAATGGTTGCACAAGCAAAAAAAACATTATGACATCACAAAGTGGCCAAAATCAGACTTGTATGGATCAGGACAAAAAGAGAGAGAATCTTTTTCCTGAAACTTTTCAAATGTCTCGACACAGAGGGGACATCATGTATAACAGACATGAAAATGTGGATGTTGTATAATAGGTTTAAAGAGTTGTTTTCACCCAACCTAGCGGTAAGCAAAGAGCAAATGGCGCATCATGTGAAGGCAGCTTCAGAACTCACGGGTCATTTTAGAAGTTGTGTTTCATGACTTTGGAATTCGGGGTTTGCTTTGACTCGGGACGTATTAGACTGGAGATGGTCGACTTGGATGTCTTGACTTTTTTGTCATGATGTGGATCTATTTTGGAACTCACTATATTGACTTAGGACATTGTGTTCTTGAGTTGCGACGTTTGTTGGACCTGGTTTGGTTTGTTGCTAATTTGAAAAGGTCCATTTAGAATGTGTTCATTTGGGACTTGCTGTCTGGACGTGTTTATACATCTGTTGGAAATAAATACTAGTTATAATAATAATTTGAGACTTTCTTTCTTGACTTGAAACTTGCTTTTCATGATTTGGGACTTATTTGGAACTCGCTGTCTTCATTTGCGATGTTTATGTGTTGCTTGGGACCTGGTTTGGGGAATTGCTCCTGATTCTGGACATGGCTTTCTGACATGTTGGCATTGACTTGGGGACGTACTAGATGTCATTGGGGCTTTAAAGGTGACTTGTATTTATGACGGGAAAGTTACTAGAATATATACATTATGAATACTGCCTCAGGCTTGTGGAGGGCACTATCCAATGAAGCACTTCTAACACTTACCCCACCTCTCCAGGTTGTTGTTTGATAAATGATCAGATCATGTTGAAGTTCAAGTTTAATCTCTGACATTTGAATGTTGACATTTTAGAGTCGGACTCGTCTCAACGTGTCTAACCTTTAAGCAGAAGCAACACTTCCTGAAGAGTCAGCGCCGGAGGAAGATGCTAAACCTGCATTCCCCTGCAAGCTGCAACAGGCCTGACTTTGGTATTTACTGATTGTAATTTGGCTCAATTTATTTGGAGTGGCTTTTGAATGGACTGTATTAGGTCCTTATTTGATCTTTCTTTAGTCTTTATCTGGTTTTCATTTGACCAATGTAATCAGTCTATATTTGGCTTTTATCTGGTCATTCTCTCAGCGTGTTATGTACTTTATTTAGCCTTTTACTTGCATTTATGTTGCATTTATTTGGTCGTTATTTGCCTTTTTTTTTATCTGATCAATATTATATTTATATCTGGCCTATATTTAGCCTTAACTTGTCTTTATTTGGCCTTCATCTGCTTGTTGTCTTGCTATTTTATTGCATATTATTATTTTTAATATATTTTACCATATTTTCTTTACTTTTTTCTTATTTGTTTTACTTACTTTACTTTTTATTGTATTGTCAGTAAACCAACATTATTATTATTATTATTATTATTATTATTATTATCATTATTATTATTTATTCTGTATTTCGTTGTTTGGGGTTTCTTATGGTTGTCAGATTGCTGTAATCGTTATTAAATTGGATCATTAGTGTGTCTCTGTGTCACCTGTCCCTGCAGCAGGGACACCGCCTTCAGGTGTCCGTCCAGGTGTCTCAAATCTTGGGGACACTTCCTGTCCAGCTCCTCCTGGATGTGACACTCCAGCCTCTGATTGGTCACCTCCAGACTCTGGACCTGCATCCACCAATCGGAGGTGAAAAGTCATGTGTAAGTTGTTATTCATTACTCTGCATACATGTCACAGCCCTGTGGAATCCAATGAAGGACACAGATGAAGTCACAGCCCTGTGGAATCCAATGAAGGACACAGATGAAGTCACAGCCCTGTGGAATCCAATGAAGGACACAGATGAAGTCACAGCCCTGTGGAATCCAATGAAGGACACAGATGAAGTTGCAGAATGGAAAGATTTTTGAAATGTAATTTACATAGTGTACTTCAGCTAACAACCTATTACATAGTTCTTCGCAGCAAACTTCGAGCTTAAATTCAAAAGGAACAAATATGGTGGAGAACTATTATTAATCCCCCATCATTTCTAAAACTGAAACACTCTAATAAATAGGGCATAATCTGTGTTGCTGTGAACCAAGCTCCACCATTCGGTGCTCAGTCAAAGAAGAAGTCTGTTGAGAAATTGCTACTTTTATTTGATCCTTCCCCTTTAAAACAATACTTAAAATAACACTTATAACTCCTAATGCTTATAGTGGCTTTAGTGCTGCTGCGAGATACATCGGAGAGAAGAGTGGGAAGGTCTGGAGCATCAAAGAATAAAAAGTTGATGCGTATAAATATATGTAGAAATAATCATAAAACCGAGATCAGTACAAAGCTCCATTGCTGAACTTAAATGTTGGTGTTTCTGTGCTGCTGCTGCTGGAGCATGCTGTTCATCTCATGCGTCTCCTACCTGCTGCAGGTACGAGGCCAGCCTCCCGTTGAGCTGCTGCATGCTGAGCCTCTCTCTGGACAAGCAGAAGCTGCGGCTGCTGCTGTCCGGCGCCCGGGCTGCAGGAGCCGTGCTGTAATGCACCCAGACTCCAGGTCCATGATGAGCACGGTAACCCAGCCCTGCGTAGGATGCTCTGCCTGCACGGAGAACCTGGGTCATCTCTCCACTCGCTTGTGTTCACTTCTGGATGTCACACGTCAACTCACCTTTCCTGCCTGCTCCTTTAAAGTGTCTCCTTTAAAGTGTCTGTCTCTGCACAAATACAGGTGTCAAGGTTCGTGTCTGCCTCGTTCTAATGCTGCACATCTACATCTCTTCTTTCAGCAGCGGTCTGAGCTCCAGTCTTTGCGTGTGGAGTGTTCCTTTCACAGGTATATCAGGTCATGATGGAGCTCAGGTTTAATCAGCCTTTAAATCATGACATTTAGAACAGGTTCCAGCGATGCAGCCCTTCCCCTCATTAGCATATTTACGTGTAAAGCTTGTGAGAAAACGATATTCATGTTTCCACTTGTGTTCTGTAACCTGAGGGCCAAAGGACACCTGTCAGAACATATCCTGGATGTGTTGTGGGAAGGTGTGGAAAGGCTTTTTAATTCATGCATCAGAATGTAAAGCGACAGGAAAGCAACAAGGAAAGCACGGCAATTGTTTTGAGTCCATGCAAAATTGAATTGGGAAAACAAATTCAAATGTAGTGTTTTCTTGCTTTTTAGAGAAATATGAACTCTGCATTTATAAAGCTCAGTCTTCTTTTGGAACTGTAACACTAACATTGTGCTCAGTTAATGCACACACATCTATTAGGGAATATTATTTTATGCTGAATAGCAATTATGTGTTTCTGTTGTTGTATTAAAGACAGAGAAACACAGATTCAATGTTATCATTTTATATTTCAATGTTGTGATGTTATGTAAAATAAGCTCCTCTTTTAAACATGGAATATTTTTCTATTCAACAAAGCAACACTTCTAACACAAAATGATCATTTTAAAATATTTAAAATATGAATATGTTCATATTATGTTTATAAATCAAAGTTTCACAGCTGCCCCACTAAACCGTAAAACCCTGAATAATGGAAATATATTGGTCTATATTTTTAAATTGAGTAAAAAGCTGTGTTAATAAGGGTTGTAACATTTTACAAAAACATGACGGATTACATAAATATTTTTTTAATTGTAATGCCTTGGCACAGTTCTTACATTACAGTACAACGCTGTGGTACTTTACCTGAGTTTTAAAATGTTTGACATTTTGTACTACATCTAAATATTAAACTTTGACTCAATATCATTTTCCTGAAAGCTTTAATTACTAGTTAATCCATTAAGAATGTAACACAAGCCACATATTTATCCTCTTTTAAATCGTTTCGCAAAACACACTTAAATGGACTTTTACTGCATCAATTCTTTAACAATTTATTATATTTTAAACCATTTTTTTATTACATATCCCTATTTTAGTTTACTCCTTCTTGTGTTGTTTTTATCAAAGTACTAGTTTTCTAAATTAGCTGCAGCCATTTACCTGAGTACATTAAAAGGAACAACTGCTTCTTAAGCTGTCCATGTTTCACTTTACAAACAAACAATATATACAGTAAAAAGTATGATGAATGATTTATTTAAGTGTCATTTTATTGAATTATTTTATATTTTGTGAAGCACTTTATAAAGTGGGTTTTAAAAGTTGCTACAAAAACATGTATTATCATTAACAATTTTTTTAACAAAAACAATAAACCATAATGTCTTTAAAATGTTCTCTCCTGTCTCCAGCTTTACTTTCAATACTTTAAGTAGGCCTACTACATCTTGCAGATAATATGTTCAGAGTACTCTTCTAGAATAGTTATATATTGTTGTCTTATTCCTTTTTGTTACATACATAGGTAATTGATTACTTCGACATAAGAAACTAATCATATTAACACCAATACCACTGCCAGACACAGCTGATAATATATTATAAGATAAGACCAGATGGACCTTTATTGGTACCCGTGGGGAAATTCAGAAGCAGCAACAGAGTGAGGTTGAAAAACAGGACAGCACAGATTCCGACACCACTAATACAATTAAAGACTAAATTAAAAAGAAAAAAGTTATACACAGGTAAGTAACTGTGTAAATAAGAAATGAATTGAATGAACATATATACATATTTGAGTCCGGATTGTTAAATATATTTGCATACGTGTGCAGGTCAAAGTTATTGCGCAAACAGTGCAGATTTATGTACGGTACTTTTATTTGTTACATTGTTAACCCCTGGTTGTGCAGCCTGATGGCTACAGACACAAAGGTATAATATATATATTTGTTTTTTTAATTATTATTATTATTATTATTATTATAATAATTAACTTTTGAATTGTTTTTTTAATAATAATTATTATTGTTATGTCAATGACAAAACGTTTCTGCTCCTGTCCAGCAGGGTGCACTGGTGGACACATCACCTCATCTGAACTCGAGCAGAGGCATCAGCCAATGGGAGACGAGCAGCTGCGGTCCTGGCGCCTGCGCACTGCATGTATGATCATTTTGTTGCGATATCTGCTGCTGGGTTTTAGGGTTTCAGTGAGAGTCCCCCCGCGGCCCGGCCTGATGGAAAACCCCAGAGATCTGGTGAGTTCTCCGGCTTGTCTGTCCGGCGGGAACCCGCATTCAAGTCCTTTGTTGTGGCTGTACCAGCGGCGTTGAAGGATTCCTCAGAGAGACTGCTCGGAGTCAGGGCCAAACTCCTTTGAGAAAACCTCTACTTTTAAGTTCTAGTGCTATATCACAATAAAATATCCTTCATTAACATAATATTCAAATTTGTATTTAGCAGCTCAATATCGGCAATCATTCGGCATACAGAATACGTCCAGGTACTATTTAATTTGTTCATAAACAGAGCCTTTTTGTAATTGCTTCGCCTGATCTCAACACCTCTATCCACTGAACTCCACTGCAAAATCAAGCGAAATCAGGTCTCCTTTCTGGTTGACAATGGGCACACATTTCACTGACCAGAACTTTAAATTGGTCACTAAAACGGACAAGACGCCGTTTAATTATGCATGCATTTATTTTACCAAGCAGTTTGTAAATCAGTTAAATGTCCCTTTATTATCGTATAGCTGTTTTCACAGTACAGTCTCATAACGCTCAACACTGAGCACAGTGATAGGCAATGTGAATACATTGAAAATAAGATGCAATTTCCATAACACGCTGTTGTGCTAGGTGTATTCAGTGTATGCCGAATGAAAGGTGGGCTTTAGCCGAATCGTATACTACCCGGCTTTTGATTATAACGTATACATTCCTTTCTTCTAGAATCAAATTAATATACAATGGTCTGAATTTTGGAGGTCATTTCGTGTCTCATCTAGTCAAGATGCCTGTTCTGTTCTCTGTGCACCGCACTGCAGTGGTGCTGGCAGCAGAACTATGTGTGTGGGGAAAATCAGATAATTCATAGCCTAAATTAGTATATTGACAATAGAACTGCAATAATTAGTTGACACTAATCTGCAGATTAATCAATAATGGCAATAATTATTGGCTGCAGCTAGGCTTGGGACAGTATGAACATATCATGGCATGATTACCCTGGATAATATCTTCGAACTGACTCAATATATTATCCCGGTAATCATCTAAATCAAAACTCTCAAAATGATACTACTTATATGGTACTATACGATGACTTGTGTATTTCTGCATCATCCTGCACAATACTAAAACAGTGGCAAGAATGTATCCATTGATCCCATTGTTTCTTTAATATTTCCTACAAATAAACTAAGCCTTCAGATCCTTAATTGCAGTATACCACACTATAAAAATGTCTTCACTACAAGTTAGACTCCTGCAATGAATGTACCTTACTAGTCATAGCAAAACTCAAAGAATCCAACATAAAAGTATGAATAATGCAAAACATATAGCTCTGTGAATTTTATATATTAAATTATATTTGTATGAATATAATTGGTTTGTATTACTAATAGATTCATGTCTAAACATTTTGTATAGACTGTTTGTCTCAATTATTATTTTGTGTTTAATTTATTTGAATTGTATTCTTTGTTTTATTGTTTGAATTCACATTTCTCAGTGGTTTTTAATTGTTGGTTGCAGACCTTTATTATTATTATTATTTTTGTTTTGTATTTTTCCCAGTTACTCATGGACCATCTACACCAACCATATTTGTACATGTTAAACGTACATCTGTCCCCTCATCAAGCATTTCAAGATCATTACATATGACATATATTTCACAATATTTATTTAAACACTAATAATATAATATGATGCATATTATAGGGTTCATATTTATTTGTTGTGTCTCTACTCTGACATGTCTCCATGCTTTAATGTTCAAAAAGCTCTTTATTGTCTCATACTGCCTGTGCTGCAGCACCTCTTTTCACCCTCTGTCTGAAACCAGAGCCCAGTCTGCTCTGATTGGTTAGCTGCCGGCTCTGTTGTGATTGGTCCAATCACGAACAATGTGTTGAAGCGCTAGCCAATAGAAGCGGCAGTGTTACATAGTGAGGTCACTATGGTAAGGAATTGAACATAGGAGTCCAATGGAAGCGCTTCAGGGGGGAAGTGTGTCGTCTAGCCCAGTGGTTCTCAAATGGGGGTACGCGGACCCCTAGGGGTACGTTGGAGTACTGCAGGGGGTACGTGAGATTTATTTTATGTTCATGAAAAAAACAACATAAGTAATGGATTTAAACAAACTGCTAATAGTAGATGCACTTTATTAACTACTTTATTCAAAAGTTTACAGTAATTCTGGATAATAAAATCTCTTTCCCTCTCCTGACAGCCCGTCAGTCTCGTGCAGCTCGCTGAACCTGTAATAAGTGACCCGACAGTAAAGAATAAATATATGTATAACTAGTTTAGCTAGTTCCAGAGTATATAAGCTAGCTAAGTGTGTTAGGTCTAACTCGTAGTGTATTTTGCTCAGCGGTCCGTCACAGCGGGGGAGCTGTGATCATGCAGAGCTGCGTGTTCTCCGTCAGCAGCAGCTGATCTGATCTCTCTCTCGCGTCCGGTTAGACTTCACTCGCGTTTATGTCCAAATCTATCAGATCGAGCTAGTTCTAGTTAATGATATGACTGCCTGCTTATCAAAGGACCTAAACAATAAGCGTTGCTTGGCAACGGCGTGTGGCCGCAAAGTATAGCGCAGCATTATGCATATGTTTTTATGAGGGGTCAAAATCCCATGCTCATAACATGCTCATATATTTGTTTCTCTTCATTCCCCACGCCCCGAAATAAATAAATATACCAATTTTAGGAAAAGTTACAAAGTGTGAGCAGTGTGGGTTTTATATTAACAGTTACACATATTTCAAAAGGCGAAGTGTAATAACTGCAGTTTGCCTCCCTGTCAGAAGGACAAAGCTCCTCAGTGAAGCTCGAGCCCATGTTTCTCACTAAGTACAACTTATGAAAAAGATCAGTTAAATGCAACTAATGTCGTCTTAGTGTTATTGCATGATGTTAAAATGGGTTTGCCATGAATTTAGTGATAGATTGTAAACATTTGAAATGTAGCATTTAAGTGTTTCTCAGTTACAAGGTTGATGTTTTAATAAGTCAGACACTGATGGTGCAGCGCTGCACTGTACCTCTTTATAGGCATTTCTTCCTTAACAAATGGTTTCTGCGCTGATCAGGGGGTACTTGGCTGAATCTTCTTTTCAAAGGGGGTGCATTATTAAAAAAAGTTAGAGAACCACTGGTCTAGAAGATAATTATGTTCAACCTATGCACAGCCATAAGTTCCATTTGTGAGCAGCACATGCCTCCAAAGTATTTGTGTCTGACGGCAGCTGCTCCTCCCCAGGCGGAGCGTCCCTGCAGGAAACGGCGCGACTCGTTCGGGATGCTGGACGGTTTCGAGGAGGACCGGAGCAGCTGCAGCACTGAGTCCAGCGGGGGGAGCGGCGCCTCCAGCCCAGAGGACAGTGACGAGGAGGAGCTGGGGGGAGGAGGGGGGTCTCACTACAACCCCTCCTCCTCCTCCTCCCTGACTCTCATCAAGACCAACGGACAGGTGTACACATACCCCGACGGAAAGGCCGGCATGGGTCAGTCTGATGCACCCCCCTCCTCGTCCCAAAACTGTAACAGACAGCAAGTCAAAGAATTGGAGATGTTGGTTCTCTATTAATAGACTATTTAGATCTGTATTAGTTGTTATTTAAAGGCCGTTTGGCATCTAGACTTTAGCAAAAATCGAAATAGATACATATGAAGAGATGTAAAAAATATGCCACTAAACATACATGAATACAAAGTATGATCACTGTTGTAGTGTGCCAACACAGCAATAATCCATTTCTATACCATTTAGATCAGGGGTGTCAAACTCAAGGCCCGGGGGCCAAATCCGGCCCGCGACTTCATTTCATGCGGCCCCTCAAAAGATTTCAAAGAATATAATACCGATTTACAGAAGCACGTTGCCCAAAAACTACATATCCCACAATGCATCTCAAATTTGACTTTTTTTCTCAGAATTTGACTTTTTTTCTCAGAACAAGTTTTTTTCTCAGAATTTGATTGTTTTTAAATCATTTTGTAACATTCTCAGTGAAGAGACTTGCAATGATTTGCCCTAGACTTCTGCTGTTAGACGTAGTTAATTATGAAGTTATTACCCTATCCGATAATAATCCAATGCAGAGGCAATAATGTAATATAATACATTATTTTATATATATTAAATATTTATAAATGTATTTTGATATATAGTCTTAAAGTTACAACCGGCCCTTTGAGTGCAACCATAATGCTGATGTGGCCCGCGAAGAAATTGAGTTTGACCACCCTGATGATTAACATAGACACACCAATCTGTATTTTGGTAATCGTGTGACTTTGACCGTGGGATCATTTCACTCGGCGGAATTTCATTTCATTAAACTTATCAAAATGATGCAGGAATAACTCCAGCATCATGGGGATTTGTCCAAATGAAAAATGTTGCTTTTTAGTTGATCAGGTCTCTGCTAACATTTCAGCTGATCCATCATCCAAATGAGGCGTTAATACTTACACACAGATAGTAACAACATACTGTGCATTTCAGGTGTTTATGTTTGATGATAGTATCCCATATACGCAAGAAAAACCTTTTCGGACACTTCTGAAGTCAGAACGTCAGGAGAATCTCTACGGACACAAGCTTTGCCCGTATTTCCTCCAATCACTCTCGGGGTGTTTTCTTCTCACTTCTTTGCATAGACTTGGTATACTTTCACAGGGTTTTGTTTAATCGCACCATAGCATTGTCTTCTAATCTTATTATATTTGGAGCTTCATTCTTTAACTGATTATTTGTCATCCCAGGAACATGTTATTTTATTAGTTAAATGGTAAATGGACTGTACTTATATAGCGCTTTATCCAGTCTTTAAGACCCCTCAAAGCGCTTTACATACTACATGTCGTTCACCCATTCATACAGAGCAGTGTATATTACTCTAGGACCTAACATTCACACACATTCACACACCGTTGGCCATGCCATCGGGAGCAACTCAGGGTTAAGTATCTTGCCCAAGGATACATCGACATGTGACTGCATGGGCTGGGATCGAACCCACAACCTTCTGGTTGAAAGACGACCGCACTCCCTCGCAGCCACAGTCGCCCAAGTTCAATGTGTATTTGTCACAACAAAGTGACTGAAGTTATATTCGCTTGTCTGATTCTCAGCGACCTGTGAGATGTGTGGCATGGTGGGCGTCAGAGATGCTTTCTACAGTAAAACCAAACGTTTCTGCAGCGTCTCCTGCTCCAGGAGTTACTCGTCCAACTCCAAGAAGGCCAGCATCCTCGCCAGACTGCAGGTACAAAAAACACAGCAACTCTTTAACCTGCTGTAGTTTCAGGAGTTCATATTACTGGAAATATTTCTGTTATTACGTTTCCAGCTTTTCTAACTATTGTCATCTACAGTACGAAATGGTATCATCTGCATAAAGATAGATATTGGAGAACAGCTAGCATAACCTGTCTCTGTCTCTTTGTCTTAAAGGGGAAGCCGCCCACCAAGAAGGCCAAGGTTCTGCAGAAACAGCCTCTGATGACGAAACTAGCTGCGTACGCTCAGCATCAGGCCAACCAGCATGGCGGCGTCAAGAAAAGCAGTGAGTCCTCACACTGACTAACTCACTAACCAACCTATGAATGGCTTCAAGTCCCGGTGGTACACTCCATTACAACTGACTGGAGAAGTACTATGAATGACTCAGATGTATAGGACAACATTTTAATCATAGTGAGCATGTATGTTACTGTTTTAACTGTTGGCACTTAAATATAGAACCTCCTTATGACACGTTGTCGTTGGATGTTAGAAGCTGTCAAACTTTCAAAAGTATTTATTCTTCTTCTGGTGTATTTAAGCCATCTGTTCTTTGTGTGTTTGCTGCAGTAACTGTGGAGGTGTTCGACTGGGGTCGTTACCTAGAAGACGTCGAAGCCACGGGAGCACCGGTCGACTGCTTTAAACACGTGGGTCCACACACACACACACACAGGAACACACACCTTACCTTCTGGAGCTCTCACCTGTTTTCTCTGCGGAAATGTTTGATGTCACAATATGATGTTGTTGTTTAGGTCCCTATGGGGAGGTCATGGGGCGACATCAGTGAAGGCGTTCGGGTGGAGGTCACTAATACGGACAGCGGTCTGCCCATGAAGGTCTACTGGATCGCTGGCATCATCAAACTAGCTGGTACAATGTTTTAAATATGATATCTTACCATAAATGGCCAAACCAGAAAGATTCCACTGCTAACATGTAGGCCTCTCCGCGATGTCTACGTTTTCTTATTCCATGGTTGTTTTTTCAAAAGTGAAATTCATCACAGATTGAGGTTTAATATAGTGGAGCAGAATATGTTATCACCCTTCCAGCGCTCTCGAAAGTCGCATCTGGTTAAATGTTTTTATAATCATACATTTAATTATTAAGTAATCTTTCCATCTTAGTTTTATTAGGGTTAGGTTGTGCAAATTACCTTTTTGGATCAATTGTTCCAATTATTTCTGTTATTGTGTCACTTTGGCTTGTTTTAAATGTGCTTTTATATAGAATTAGTTTGGAGTCACTACTCGCTTTCATCATCTTAAAAGCACGGTTTATGCTAAATGTCGACTGAAATCGAATTTTTTATAAACATGCTTTACTGTATTAAGCCTTCTTTACTTTCTTTATGTCTCTATTCAATTTAAATAATCTGATTTGATCGATTGTCCAAATAATTTCGTTAGTTCACTACTAATTTTTTCAAATTAGTAGATTATTATAGTGGTGCACAATAAGTTGGAGTTTTGACTCACACAATCCATTTGAAAGTGCTTCACAGTCACAAAATGTTTACATGTTGACTTTAAACAAGATAGAGGAGGAACAATGCGGATTCCGTCCTGGTCGTGGAACGACGCATCAGCTTTTTACTCTCGCAAGGATCCTGGAGGGGGCCTGGGAGTACGCTTATCCGGTCTACATGTGTTTTGTAGACTTGGAGAAGGCGTATGACCGGGTTCCCAGGGAGTTACTGTGGGAGGTGCTGCGGGAGTATGGGGTGAGGGGGTCTCTACTCAGGGCCATCCAATCTCTGTACTCCCAAAGCGAGAGCTGTGTCCGGGTCCTCGGGAGTAAGTCGGACCCATTTCCGGTGAGGGTTGGCCTCCGCCAGGGCTGCGCTTTGTCACCAATCCTGTTTGTAATATACATGGATCGGATTTCGAGGCGTAGTCGTGGGGGGGGGGTCTGCAGTTCGGTGGACTAAGGATTGCACCACTGCTTTTTGCAGATGATGTGGTTCTGATGGCTTCATCGGTCTGCGACCTTCAGCACTCACTGGATCGGTTCGCAACCGAGTGTGAAGCGGCTGGGATGAGGATCAGCACCTCCAAATCTGAGGCCATGGTTCTCAGCAGGAAACCGATGGACTGTCCACTCCAAGTAGGGAATGAGTCCTTACCCCAAGTGAAGGAGTTCAAGTATCTCGGGGTCTTGTTCTCGAGTGAGGGAACAATGGAGCGTGAGATGGGCCGGAGAATCGGAGCAGCGGGAGCGGTATTGCAGTTGCTTTACCGCACCGTTGTGACGAAAAGGGAGCTGAGCCAGAAGGCAAAGCTCTCTGTCTACCGGGCCATGTTCGTTCCTACCCTCACCTATGGTCATGAAGGATGGGTCATGACCGAAAGAACGAGATCGCGGATACAAGTGGCCGAGATGGGTTTCCTCCGCCGGGTGGCTGGCGTCTCCCTTAGGGATAAGGTGAGAAGTTCAGTCATCAGGGAGGGACTCGGAGTTGAGCCGCTCCTCCTTCGCGTCGAAAGAAGCCAGTTGAGGTGGTTCGGGCACCTAGTTAGGATGCCACCTGGGCGCCTCCCTAGGGAGGTGTTCCAGGCACGTCCAGCTGGGAAGAGACCAAGGGGTAGACCTAGGACCAGGTGGAGGGATTATATCTCTTCGCTGGCCTGGGAGCGCCTTGGGATCCCCCAGTCAGAGCTGGTTGATGTCGCCAGGGAAAAGAAAGTTTGGGGCTCTCTGCTGGAACTGCTACCCCCGCGACCCGACCACGGATAAGCGGGAGAAGATGGATGGATGGACTTTAAACAACTTTTTATAAAAATGCTTTTCTGAATTTAGTTGTAGTTTTCTCACTGTCTGTCTTTCTGCATTTCTGTATTCATTCGTCCCTATCACTACATTTGAATGATCTTTTATTTGATTGTGTTTTGGCTTGTTTTGTTTTATGCTTATCCAAAATAATGCTTAGCACCAAAACAGTTAATTATATACAGTTATTCTCATTTCTAATGTTTCCCGACATGTTGTGTGTGTGCAGGTTTTAAGGCGTTGATGCGGTATGAGGGCTTCGACGGCGACTCCACCCGAGACTTCTGGCTGAACCTGTGTGTGCCGGACATCCACCCGGTGGGCTGGTGTGCTGCTGGGGGGAAACCCCTGGTGCCCCCTCAGAGTAAGACTAACAACTCTGGTGGAGGAGATATAACTCCTGCAAAAGTGATTTCTGAATTCTCCAGAGAAAGAGCCAGAGTTAAACATGCTTTAGTGACAATGTGTTTTACTCTAGATCAGGGGTGTCCAAACTACGGCCGGGGGGCCAAATGCGGCCCGCGGACCATTTTGCATCGGCCCTCAGCAAATTAAAAAAATATAATTAAACTTATGCTTGTCTTTTACTTCTTAACCTGTTCAACCCGGAGGCCCCTGCCCGCGGGAGCTGCAGGTTTTCTTTTCACAAAACTGTGTCTCAGGGCTTCTTAACATTTAAAAACCTATTAATGTGTCATACCCATTTAACGGGAAGAAACTCAGCTAACTGACGATACGAACCATTTTTACCGAAACAAAACACAAGTCACATAAGAAGCTTCGAAATTAGCCCTAAGCATAAAAATGCTAACGCACTTAGCACAGAACTCTAGGTATAAATACCCTTATTACATATCGGATCTGCACGAACAAGATATCGATTGAGAGAAAGCCTTTGAGCACCATACTGTTTCAGAAATATTCCTTGATGTGGTGTTTCATCACTGCAGCATTTATTTTAGAAAGTATCTGCCAGGTCCCGCATAAGCTCCGCCCCCTCTTTTTTGTGAAATAGAGGGATATGAGGCATGGCTAGAATGGGTGATCTGTTAGGTATTTTGAGCAAAACACTTCATAGACATGTTTTTTATATATTTCTATATATCTGAGTCCTATGCTATTGACTAAAAATTGCATGATAGGTGACCTTTAAGGCTGAAAACATTTTTCTAACAAATCTAAGTTGATAAGAAAAAAGAAAATGTTGAATTACATTTCACTTACATAACACAGCAAATCTGAAGTTATGAAATGTTATGCTTGTATGACTAAATATCCTCAGTTAGCTAGCATAATGATTTATCTTTATGAGCTTTATAAATAGTAGAAACATAAATACATCTAAAGATTAATTTACTATGTTTTTGATGATGTGTGTATGTAGCTATCCTGCACAGGATCACCAACTGGAAGACCTTCCTCATCAAAAGACTGACGGGGTCCAAAACGCTGCCACAGGACTTTCCTTCCAAGGTCTCTCACACACACACACACACACACACACACACACACAGTGTCACAAGTGTCCTTACTCTGAAATGCATTTATATTAGTGCTGTCAAAATTATCGCGTTAACGGCGGTAATTAATTCTTTGAATTAATTGCGTTAAAATATTTAACGCATGTGCATAATGGCCCGCCCCATACGTGCCACCAGTGGCAGCGCCAGGGTATGGCTGGGGTAGGCTACACCCATACCAAGAAGTGGCTTCGCCCCACCATGAAAAATGATGTTAAAGTAAGCAAAATAAAGTCTGCCAACTCGCGCGGAGTAAATTGCACAGACAGCAGTTAGTAAGATTGATTTCAGCAGCCACGGTTTTGAAAACTTTTGTCACGTAGTGATCGTCTTCTCAATAGAACATCTTTGATAACGGCGTGGTGTTGTTGCAGGAAGTCCCGACGGAGAATACTTTTGCTGTAGTACAGGGCAGAGCCATATAATAGTAATAATATGGCTCTGGTACAGGGGTGCACATAACTGGTACGCAGGTTATGTGCGTAATCTGAAATGCGTACCGTCACTTGTGTCACAAAGCGCATTTGCGTACCGACGTACTTGTGAAGCTTTTCCAGAAGGCGGTTAGATCACCGGACGACAGAGTCGGTCTCCGTGTGCACAGACTGCTGTTAACGTCGGTCTGTACAACGGAACTGTGCCAAAACTACGCCAACCGGCTGCGAAGGGAGACTCCCCCCTTCACTGGAGAACTGCGCTAAAACAGCTGATCACAACGTTCACACTGTGGTCACGAAGTACTCCACTAGCCCCCCCCCCCCCTCTGTCGACTTTCCTGAAGTACTCCCCCGTTGATAGAAATCAACACGTAATGAATTAAGACCCCACGGTTTGTTGATTGATAGGTGTGTGGGTTGTCTTTCATTTTGACATGATGTTATAATTAACATACATACTGTATGTTAAATGGATATATCCGCCTGCTTTCATTTATCTTTCCATTCCCACAACAATATACATCAATAAATGGCATATTTCGGACATAGTTCGAATGGTGATTAATCATGATTAATTAATTTTTAAGCTGTGATTAATCTGATTAAAAATTGTAATCGTTTGACAGCCCTAATTTATATATATATATATGAATATTTCCCCTTGTAATGTGTCTGTGCTTATTTGTTACCAATTTAAAATCAATGTTTACTGATGAAATAAATATTTTGGAACATTTAGTGGTTAGGGTTAGATTGGTTTAGTTTATAAATCATTAGTTTTAGGTATGATTTTGAACCCTCTCCAATACTAGATGTTGTAATCATATTTAATGGACTTTTTACTGTCTGGGCCCATACTTTCCAGCTTATCTGGGTGTCTCTTTTCCCATGTCGCCATCATGTCGTATGATTGTAATTGTATTTGTGAATAAATAAATGATGAAGATATGAGCTACTACAAGATAAATAGTGCACATACTATATAAAATAAGCATGAATAGTAGTAATGCTGCATTTAAGTGTACTTAAACTCAATGTTTATGTTTTGTATTGAAAAGAAAATGCACTGCAGGACAATGCTGACAATAAGTAGGTTAAATAGATGTTGGTTTGACTTCAGTAATGTGGCGTCCGATGTGTTGCTCCTATCAGATGCAAAGAAACATATTATAACGTTAAATAAGATTAGATGTATTTTAATCGTCCCATATTGGCATTCATTTTCTTCTTCTTCTTTTTTACAGTAGCAGGGGCTAAACAATGCATTGAACTTGAGCTAAAGCTTTAAATAAAATAAAAAATAAAAGGTTAATGAAAGTATTGACCATGGAGAAACCCACCTCTGTGCAGCTCTTTTCAAAATGTCCTTGCTTTGTAATCCTCCTCAGGTGCAGGAGAGTCTGCAGGTTCCCTTTATGAAGCAGATGAGGGTGGAGGTGGTGGATAAAACTCACCTGTGTCGAACTCGTGTGGCTCTGGTGGAACAGGTGGGACTCGCACAATATTCACACATGAAATAAATGAACAATTATATTTTTAATGCATAGTCCTGTTTAATCGTGCAGTGCCTGTTGGGAATATGCTGGTGCTTCAATGCAAGTCTCTGCATGCTTTTACTATAAGAATGCTACAGCCTGCTCATCTTAAGTGCAAAAGCTCTCATTAGGACTTTATGGTACTAAATAATATACTATAAGAGTAGTCTTTTTTTAGTATCATAATGTTAAGGATCATCTTTAAATGTATCTGTAAACTTTTTCATACCAAGGACCACTTAACCAATAAAAAAACACTCGCGGACCACCTAACTCCACAAATATCCCAAAACACATCGTTTTTCTAGAACAGATTACAAATCGCCTGAAAATGGTACAAAGAAGTGGCAACATGTGTGATCAAGGTGTTGCGCTGGGCTATATGATGCAATTGAAAGTGAAACTTAAGCTCGCTCCATTGCGGAGATATTCGCGCGAGAGTGCGGAAAACTTACATTTATTTATTTATTTCAAATGTGAAATTTTACCAATATACTCACAGACCACTAGGGGGCGCTCACGGACCACCAGTGGTCCGCGGACCACACTTTGAGAAGCACTGATTTAGGCTGCGGCCACACGAGGACGAATTTGGTCGTTTGCGTTACTGTTTAGTGTCATATAGACCAGTGCTTCTCAAAGTGTGGTCCGCGGACCACTGGTGGTCCGTGGGCGCCCCCTAGTGGTCCGTGAGTATATTGGTAACATTTCACATTTGAAATAAATTAATTAATTTAAGTTTTCCGCACTCTCGCGGGAATATCTCCGCAATGGAGCGAGCTTAAGTTTCACTTTCGATTGCATGATATAGCCCAGATAAACACCTTCATCACACATGTTGCCACTTGTTTGTACCATTTTCAGGCGATTTGTAAAAAACGATGTGTTTTTTGGATATTTGTGGAGTTAGGTGGTCCGCGAGTGTTTTTTTATTGGTTAAGTGGTCCTTGGTATGAACAAGTTTGAGAAACACTGATATAGACCGTTCGGCCACACGAGGACGACCGAATACGGCACTAAACGACTGAGGAAACGATAACGGGTCCCAAGGTGGATAGAAAGGCATACGCAACTCTCTGGGGGGACAAACGGCTCCGTGTGTGCGCCCTATCCGAACATTTTCAGATCACTGATCGTGATTGCGCAATAGCCCGTCTCTCCCCACCTCTTCTGCTCACCTCCGCTTACCCCGCGCCATTGCTGAAGTGTTTCGCCACCAACAACAACAACAATGGCGGATCGCAGAGTTGCTATCGTGCTCCGGACGCTATTGACCATGCTACAGTTGTTTGTGCAACATCTACAGCAATAATGATGAGGCAATAGCCCCGCCTCTCCCCACCTCTGCTGCTCACCCCCGCGTCAAAGTAAACTGCACACTGAATTCAGATTATTTATCTTTCTCTCGATATGGACCTAAACGCGAGTGAAGTCTAATCTGACAGGACGGAGACACGCAGCTCTGCTCACCTGCAGCTCCTCCCGCTGCAGCAAAACACACACTTCAAGTCAGATCATCACCCTTAGCTATTTTAATTACCTCTCAAACTACCTAAACTAGTTATAAATATGTTTATTTTTACTGTCGGCAGGGTCACTCATTACTGGATCAGATGCTGCATGAGACAGACACTGACGCTGTCCGAAGAGAGGGAGGAAAAAGAGAAGCTCCGTGTATTTTATTATTATATTATATAGAGTCGTTATTCATTTGTTTTAAAGCTCAATAAATAACAAAGAAGACCTTTGACCGGCACTTTTATAATTTTGTCCGGAAGATTTAAACTTTAATACACGTTGACTGGCGAAAAACTCTGCCCGGTTCCCTCGGCCCCCACCGCGGAGAATAAACAGAAGGGCAACCATGACAACCATGCTTCTTCGCTGCTTTTGTGGAGGAAGTTACAGCGCCACGTACAGGCTCCTGCATATGTACTGCAGCTTCTCCAGCGGTTGGAGCTAAACGGAGCGGTCTCGTGTGGACAGACACTATCCGGATAACTATTGCGTGTGGACGGAAGCTTGTTTGCGATTGCGTTTGCGTTAATCCTATGCGTTTAGCCTTTTTCGTCCTCGTGTGGCCGCAGCCTTAGATGATCCAGAAGAGGATTGGGAGAATGTCATATGGTCAGATGAAACCAAAATAGAACTTTTTGGTAAAAACTCAACTAGACGTGTTTGGAGGAGAAAGAATGCTGAGTTGCATCCAAAGAACACCATACCTACTGTGAAACATGGGGGTGGAAACATCATGCTTTGGGGCTGTTTTTCTGCAAAGGGACCAGGACGACTGATCCGTGTAAAGGAAAGAATGAATGGGGCCATGTATCGTGAGATTTTGAGTGACAACCTCCTTCCATCAGCAAGGGCATTGAAGATGAAACATGGCTGGGTCTTTCAGCATGACAATGATCCCAAACACACCGCCCGGGCAACGAAGGAGTGGCTTCGTAAGAAGCATTTCAAGGTCCTGGAGTGGCCTAGCCAGTCTCCAGATCTCAACCCTATAGAAAATCTTTGGAGGGAGTTGAAAGTCCGTGTTGCCCAGCGAGAGCCCCAAAACATCACTGCTCTAGAGGAGATCTGCATGGAGGAATGGGCCAAAAATACCAGCAACAGTGTGTGAAAACCTTGTGAAGACTTACAGAAACGTTTGACCTCTGTCATTGCCAATAAAGGTATTGAGATGAACTTTTGTTATTTTCCACCATAATTTGCAAATAAATTCTTTAAAAATCAGACAATGTGATTTTCTGGATTTTTTTTCTCATTCTGTCTCTCATAGTTGAGGTATACCTAGGATGAAAATTACAGGCCTCTCTCATCTTTTTAAGTGGGAAAACTTGCACAATTGGTAGCTGACTAAATACTTTTTTGCCCCACTGTATGTCGCCTTAAAATTATTTTTTTAAAGCTGTATTAAGTCTCCTTTATTTCTGTCTGTCTTTTTGAATTATCTGGGTAATGTTTTTATGATCCCAAGTATTTTGGTAAATTTGGGTTTTCTCAAAATACATTGCATCACAGTGAAATGTAATCATGTGGTGCAGGATTATTGATTTTTTTGCTCCTTCATTTTGAATATCTTTTCAAATGTATAAATGTATTTGACTAGTTACTTTACAAAGGAGATGTTTGCAAAAACCTTACAAGATGTAATCAAACATGAGATGTTGTTCTAAATGAACCCTAAATCTAGCCAAAAGTTTTAAAGGAAAGGCTTAGCCGTTGAAAAGTTGTTATTTGGCATTTAGAAACATTTAACTAATATCTCTAATGATTTTTGAACTTTTTGAGTAAAAAATCAATAATCGGGGTCCACACATGGAGACGTCTGTCATTGTATAGTATGATTGACGATGATTATGTGTGTGTTGCTACAGGTGATCGGAGGTCGCCTCCGTCTGGTGTACGAGGAGTGTGACGACGGCTCTGACGACTTCTGGTGTCACATGTACAGTCCTCTGATCCACAGCATTGGCTGGTCGCGCTCCATCGGACACAGATTCAAACGATCCGGTGGGTTCCAACTCATTTAATGATATAAATAAAGGACTGCATGACTGCATCACAAATAACTTCACAATAAGGAATTACACACACAAAATGAATATAAAAACAGGGAGAAAACTCAATAATAAATCAATAAAATATAAATAAAAAATGTGTGTTAAAAATATCATAGATCAGACTCAGTGATGTGTGCAGATGTCACCAGACTGCATTTAGGAAATGTTCAATTTAAGCAGGCAGATTGAAGATGAAACTATTTTTTCCAGATGTGTCGAAGAAGCTGAGTGTTCAGTTGGACGCTCCTGGACAGCTCTTTGCTAAGGTAACTTTATGAATCCATGATTTAGGATATATTTCACTGTGTGTGTGCAGTTAGTAGTTGTTCTGACATTCTACTAAATGTGTGCCGTGTACAGTCCAACAGACAAAATGCTTGGGAAAATAAAAATAATAATAATATGAGTTTGATGAGTGTGTAATGTATCTGCAGGTGAAGGAGGTGGATCAAAGCGGCTCCTGGTTTGAAGACACGATGAAACTAGAAGCCATCGACCCTCTGAACCTGTCCGCCATCTGCGTGGCCACAGTGAGGAAGGTCGGGAGAAGCTAATGTCCCTGAAAAATCACCTGATTAATCACCTGAATAAAGCCTGATAGTTAATCATCTGATTGAATCCACTTGATTAACTAAATCACCTGAGTAATCACCTAAAATATTAAGATGAATACAAAAAACACGAGATGAATCATCTGAAATAACCTGACTAATTACCTGATAGTAAACCTGTCCTCCTCCTCAGGTGCTGGCCGACGGGTATCTGATGATCGGGATCGACGGCTCCGAGGCGGCTGACGGGTCGGACTGGTTCTGTTATCACTCCATGTCTCCATCCATCTTCCCTGCTGGGTTCTGTGAGATCAACAACATCGAGCTGACGCCCCCCAGAGGTATTTATTGGTTATTGTGTCATGTTTATGACTCCACAAATACATACAATACAATTCCTCCATACAGTGAAGGAAATAAGTATTTGATCCCTTGCAGATTTTGTAAGTTTAAACCACTTACAAAGAAATTAACAGTCTTTAATTGTAATGGTAGGTTTATTTTACTAATGAGAGAAAGAATATCAAAAAGAAAATCCAGAAATTGACATCATATAAAAGACACAAATTGATTTGCATTAAACTGTGAGAAATAAGTATTTGATCCCCTTTCAAAGCCTGTCTTAGTACTCGGTGGAGAAACACGTGTTGGACACACAGAGCTCAGACGCTTCTTCTAGCTGCAGGTTTGTGCACATCTCAGGAAGGATGTTGGTCCACTCCTCTCTGAAGGTCTTCTCCAAATCCTTCAGGTTGAGGCTGATGCTTGGCCTCCGGAAGCTTCAGCTCCCTCCACAGATGTTCTATGGGATTAAGGTCCGGAGAC